>NW_026652290.1:84916399-84976875 GCF_009828535.3 Hylobates moloch | reverse complement strand
GATATTGATTCTTCCAACCCATGAGCATGGAATGTTCTTCCATTTGTTTGTATCCTCTTTTATTTCATTGAGCAGTGGTTTGTAGTTCTCCTTGAAGAGGTCCTTCACGTCCCTTGTAAGTTGGATTCCTAGGTATTTTATTCTCTTTGAAGCAATTGTGAATGGGAGTTCACTCATGAATTGGCTCTCTGTTTGTCTGTGATTGGTGTACAAGAATGCTTGTGATTTTTGTGCATTGATTTTGTATCCTGAGACTTTGCTGAAGTTGCTAATCAGCTTAAGGAGATTTTGGGCTGAGACAATGGGGTTTTCTAGATATACAATCATGTCATCTGCAAACAGGGACAATTTGACTTCCTCTTTTCCTAGTTGAATACCCTTTATTTCCTTCTCCTGCCTGATTGCTCTGGCCAGAGCTTCCAGCACTATGTTGAATAGGAGTGGTGACAGAGGGCATCCCTGTCTTGTGCCAATTTTCAAAGGGAATGCTTCCAGTTTTTGCCCATTCAGTATGATATTGGCTGTGGGTTTGTCATAGATAGCTCTTATTATTTTGAGATACGTCCCATCACTACCTAATTTATTGAGAGTTTTTAGCATGAAGGGTTGTTGAATTTTGTCAAAGGCCTTTTCTGCATCTATTGAGATAATCATGTGGTTTTTGTCTTTGGTTCTGTTTATATGCTGGATTACATTTATTGATTTGAGTATGTTGAACCAGCCTTGCATCCCAGGGATGAAGCCCACTTGATCATGGTGGATAAGCTTTTTGAAGTGCTGCTGGATTCAGTTTGCCAGTATTTTATTGAGGATTTTTGCATCAATGTTCATCAAGGATATTGGTCTGAAATTCTCTTTTTTGGTTATGTCTCTGCCAGGCTTTGGTATCAGGACAATGCTGGCTTCATAAAATATGTTAGGGAGGATTTCCTCTTTTTCTATTGATTGGAATAGTTTCAGAAGGAATGGTACCAGTTCCTCCTTGTATGTCTGGTAGAATTCGGCTGTGAATCCATCAGGTCCTGGACTCTTTTTGGTTGGTAAGCTATTGATTATTGCCACAATTTCAGAGCCTGTTATTGGTCCATTCAGAGATTCAACTTCTTCCTGGTTTAGTCTTGGGAGGGTGTATTTGTCGAGGAATTTATCCATTTCTTCTAGATTTTCTAGTTTATTTGCATAGAGGTGTTTGTAGTATTCTCTGATGGTAGATTGTATTTCTGTGGGATCAGTGGTGATATCTCATTTTTCATTTTTTATTGCATCTATTTGATTCTTCTCTCTTTTCTTCTTTATTAGTCTTGCTAGCAGTCTATCAATTTTGTTGATCTTTTCAAAAAACCAGCTCCTGGATTCATTAATTTTTTGAAGGGTTTTTTGTGTCTCTATTTCCTTCAGTTCTGCTCTGATTTTAGTTATTTCTAGCCTTCTGCTAGCTTTTGAATGTGTTTGCTCTTGCTTTTGTAGTTCTTTTAATTGTGATGTTAGGGTGTCAATTTTGGATCTTTCCTGCTTTCTCTCGTGGGCATTTAGTGCTATAAATTTCCCTCTACACACTGCTTTGAATGTGTCCCAGAGATTCTGGTAGGTTGTGTCTTTGTTCTCGTTGGTTTCAAAGAACATCTTTATTTCTGCCTTCATTTCCTTATGTACCCAATAGTCATTCAGGAGCAGGTTGTTCAGTTTCCATGTAGTTGAGCGGTTTTGAGTGAGTTTCTTAATCCTGAGTTCTAGTTTGATTGCACTGTGGTCTGAGAGACAGTTTGTTATAATTTCTGTTCTTTTACATTTGCTGAGGAGAGCTTTACTTCCAACTATGTGGTCGATTTTGGAGTAGGTGTGGTGTGGTGCTGAAAAAAAATGTATATTCTGTTGATTTGGGGTGGAGAGTTCTGTAGATGTCTATTAGGTCCACTTTGTGCAGAGCTGAGTTCAATTCCTAGATATCCTTGTTAACTTTCTGTCTTATTGATCTGTCTAATAATGATAGTGGGGTGTTAAAATCTCCCCTTATTATTGTGTGGGAGTTTAAGTCCCTTTGTAGGTCACTCAGGACTTGCTTTATGAATCTGGGTGCTCCTGTGTTGAGTGCATATATATTTAGGATAGTTAGCTCTTCTTGTTGAATTGATCCCTTTACCATTATGTAATGGCCTTCTTTGTCTCTTTTGATCTTTGTTGGTTTAAAGTCTATTTTATCAGAGACTAGGATTGCAACCCCTGCCTTTTTTTGTTTTCCATTTGCTTGATAGATCTTCCTCCATCTCTTTATTTTGAGTCTATGTGTGTCTCTGCACGTGAGATGGGTTTCCTGAATACAGCACACTGATGGGTCCTGACTCCTTATCCCGTTTGCCAGTCTGTGTCTTTTAATTGGAGCATTTAGCCCATTTACATTTAACGTTAATATTGTTATGTGTGAATCTGATCCTGTCATTATGATGTTAGTTGGTTATTTTGCTCGTTAGTTGATGCAGTTTCTTCCTAGCCTCGATGATCTTTACAATTTGGCATGTTTTTGCAGGGGCTGGTACTGGTTGTTCCTTTCCATGTTTAGTGCTTCCTTCAGGAGCTCTTTTAGGGCAGGCCTGGTGGTGACAAAATCACTCAGCGTTTGCTTGTCTGTAAAGTATTTTATTTCTCCTTCACTTATGAAGCTTAGTTTGGCGGGATATGAAATTCTGGGTTGAAAATTCTTTTGTTTAAGAATGTTGAATATCGGCCCCCACTCTCTTCTGGCTTGTAGAGTTTCTGCTGAGAGATCAGCTGATGGGCTTCCCTTTATGGGTAACCCGACCTTTCTCTCTGGCTGCCCTTAATATTTTTTCCTTCATTTCAACTTTGGTGAATCTCACAATTATGTGTCTTTGAGTTGCTCTTCTTGAGGAGTATCTTTGTGGCATTCTCTGTATTTCCTGAATCTGAATGTTGGCCTGCCTTGCTAGATTGGGGAAGTTCTCCTGGATAATATCTTGCAGAGTGTTTTCCAACTTGGTTCCATTCTCCCCGTCATTTTCAGGTACACCAATCAGACGTAGGTTTGGTCGTTTCACATTGTCGCAAATTCCTTGGAGGCTTTGTTGATTTCTTTTTATTCTTTTTTCTCTAAACTTCCCTTCTCACTTCATTTCATTCATTTCATCTTCCATCAGCGACACCCTTTCTTCCAGCTGATCGCATCGACTACCGAGGCTTCTACAATCTTTGCGTAGTTCTCAGTACTTGGCTTTCAGCTCCATCAGCTCCTTTAAGCCCTTCTCTCCATTGGTTATTCTAGTTATCCATTCTTCTAATTTTTTTTCAAAGTTTTTAACTTATTTGCTATTGTTTTGAATTTCCTCCCATAGCTCGGAGTAGTTTGATTGTCTGAAGCCTTCTCTCAACTCATCAAAGTCGTTCTCTGTCCAGCTTTGTTCCGTTGCTGGTGAGGAACTGCGTTCCTTTGGAGGAGGAGAGGTGCTCTGCTTTTTAGAGTTTCCAGTTTTTCTGCTCTGTTTTTTCCCCATCTTTGTGGTTTTATCTACTTTTGGGCTTTGATGCTGGTGATGTACAGATGGGTTTTTGGTGTGGATGTCCTTTCTGTTTGTTAGTTTTCCTTCTACCAGACAGGACCCTCAGCTGCAGGTCTGTTGGAGTTTGCTAGAGGTCCACTGCAGGCCCTGTTTGGCTGGGTGTCAGCAGCGGTGGCTGCAGAGCAGTGGATTTTCGTGAGACCACAAATTCAGCTGTCTGATAGTTCCTCTGGAAGTTTTGTCTCAGAAGAGTACCCAGCCGAGTGAGGTGTCAGTCTGTCCCTACTCGGGGGTGCCTCCCAGTTAGGCTGCTCAGGGGTCAGGGACCCACTTTAGGAGGCAGTCTATCTGTTCTCAGATCTCCAGCTGTGTGCTGGGAGAACCACTACTCTCTTCAAAGCTGTCAGTCAGACAGGGACATTTAAGTCTGCGGAGGTTCCTGCTGAGTTTTTGTTTGTCTGTGCCCTGCCCCCAGAGGTGGAGCCTACAGAGGCAGGCAGGCCTCCTTGAGCTGTGGTGGGCTTTACCCAGTTCGAGCTTCCTGGCTGCTTTGTTTACCTAAGCAAGCCTAGGCAATGGTGGGTGCCCCTCCCCCAGCCTCGCTGCAGCCTGGCAGTTTGATCTCAGACTGCTGTGCTAGCAATCAGTGAGACTCCGTGGGCAGAGGACCCTCCGAGCCAGGTGTGGACACAATCTCCTGGTGTGCCGTTTTCCAGGCCCGTTGGCAAAGCGCAGTATTGGGGTGGGGCTGACCCGATTTTCCAGGTGCCATCTGTTACCCAATTCTTTGACTAGGAAAGGGAACTCCCTGACCCCTTGCACTTCCCAAGTGAGGCAATGCCTCACCCTGCTTCGGCTGGCGCACAGTGCGCTGCACCAACTGTCCTGCACCCACTGTTTGACACTCCCTAGTGAGATGAAACCGGTACCTCAAACAGAAATGCAGAAATCACCTGTCTTCTGTGTCGCTCAGGCTGGGAGCTGTAGACCGGAGCTCTTCCTATTCGGCTGTCTTGGCTCCACCTCCTGTGTTTATTTTTCAAATGATCTTCTAAAGGCTTCTCTATGATGATATCCGGCACTCACTGCGATGAGGTCATACCCTAGGAATAACTACTACATCTTTATTAGATTTCTTGTTTTCTTGTAGTCCACAGGTTAATTCATCATGTGACCTATGTAAGCATCCAAATGAACCTTGACTGTGGGCATTTCAGGCTAAGGGGTCTAACTCAAAAGATACTTTGTTGTTCCAAACAAAGTTGTATGGATTGCACTCATTTCTTTAAAAAGGTTTTGTAAGGATGTGGATAAATGTGATTCCCTCTTTACTGAGGGATAATTTTGGGAGTAAAATCTTCACCTTAATATTTGTGGTGGCTAGAGAGGCAAGAGGAACAGCTGATTAAAGCCAACTTTTAAAACTACACACAGTAGAGGAGAGGCAGAGAAGTAGTGGTGGTGGTGGTGGTAATTACAGTAGAGAATTAGCCATGGGTGTCCTGCCTGAGCCTCTGGTACAAAAGTGGGCATGGTTTATATTGAGCCAGAAGAAGCCTAGGAGGGACCACTGGCATCTGGAAAAGATAGTTCTGGGCATGAATGAAAGGAAAAGGAAGGCAGGATATGTTTTAGGATATCTCTGCATACAGTGAAAGCAAAATGATAAATCACCTGTTGCACCTCAGTTAGCTTCAGTACTAACATGTTACAAGTCCTTTCTCTAGGACACCTTGCTATTCATAAACTGTCATATTTCAAATCTGAAATGATCTGAAAACTGTTATAACTATCACGGGGAAAAACTCAGAGGCAGATGAATAGTGAATATAAGTAATACTTTGAGTAATCAACTTTATTTTCTGAGAGGCCGTATAAAATTGCTCAGTGGGTAGAGGCGGGGTGCGATATTATCATCCTTAAATGCCTGCTGTGTTTGAAAGTTAAGACTGTTAAAACTCATGTCATATTTAACATAAAATAAGATAGTGATGAGCTGTACTTTTCTTGGTTTATTTCCACAAGAAGAGAAAATAGTTCTGTGACTCCTCTATCAGAAAAAAAACATTATTACTAATATGTAAAACTCAACTAATGTTTTTGACAAGTGTTTCTCAGGGACCAAAATGAATAATATACCTGATAATAATATTTATTGATTAAGCACTTTCACGAACATGATTTCATTTGATCATACAAACCTGTGAAGTAGGCAGGCATTCCCATAATTCTTATTTTTTCAGATGAACACAGAACAGAGGTATGGAGTGGTTAAGTGCTTAAATCTACCTCAGTGAAAAGAGCTCAAAGGATGCTTGACTTCCCTAGTGATATTCCCTCTCAAGCTGAGGGTTCTAATACAATTACATGACATGGCATCCAAATAAGAACCACTTCATTTTTCCTACCTTTTTTCTTAGCAGAGTCAAGGCTAGTCTAGCTGCTAGGAAGAATTTGTATTCTGCTTTGTGAGAAAATGGCAAGATTGTAAAACTCAATGAGATTCAGAAACAAGTGGATTGTTTTGCAGGCAAGAGGGTTATTATCTAGCAGTGTAAATGCTGTATCAAAAAGTCAATGCATTTAAAAGTCAATGCATTATTGTTGCTGCTGTTGGTTTAGTAAGATATAAATGTGGGACAAATTTCAAACAGTACAAAAGCTTATAGTTAAAAAATGTAGTTTTGTTTTATGTGCTCCTGACCATTTATCTTTCAGTTCCAGTCCCAAAAGGTAATTCTCAAAACACTTTCTTGTGAATGCTTCTGAAGAAACTCTCTATATATCCATGCACATTGTTGTTTATTCCTCCTGCCTATATATATTTTTTCACTATTTTTTCTTTTTAGAGGATATGTAGTCTTTCATTAAGTAGATCTGACATAATTATTGATGAACTTTTATTCCGTAACAATGCTGAATGAAATATGTTTTATAAGTCTATGTGAATAAGTGGACATATCTCTTGCAGAAAAAAAAATGTAGCAATATAAATGCTCTATCAAAAAGTCAGTGCCAGCCGGTGTAGTGGCTCACGCCTGTAATCCTAGCACTTTGGGAGGCTGAGGCGGGTAAATCACTTGCAGTCAGGAATTTGAGACCAGCCTGGCCAACATGGTGAAATGCTGTCTCTACTAAAACTACAAAAATTAGCCAGGTGTGATGGTGGGTGCTTATAATCCCAGCTACTAGGAGGGCTGAGGTAGGAGAATCACTTGAACCCAGGAGGTGGAGTTGCAGTGAGCTGAGATTACACCACTGCACTCCAGCCTGGGCAACAGAGTGAGACTCTGTCTCAATAATAATAAAAAAAAATTACTCATTTTAGGCAATGTTCATCTTTGTATGCCTGGCTTATTTCACTGAACCTAATGACTCTAGTTCCTTCCATGTTGCAGCAAATGACAGAATTTCATTCTTTTATATGGCTGAATAGTACTCCATTGTATATATGTGCCCCATTTTCTTTAACAATTCATTCATTGATGGACACTTAGCTTGCTTCTAAACCTTTGCTATTATGAATAGTGCTGCAATAAACATGACAGTGCAGATTATCTCTTCAATATATTAATTTCCTTTCTTTTGGGTATATACCTATCAGTGGGATTGTTAGATCATATGGTGGCTCTATTTTTAGTTTTTTTGGGGGGAACCTCCAAGCTGTTTTCCATAGTGGTTTTACTAATTTACATTCCCACCAGTCTCCACATTCTTCCCAGCATTTTTTCTTTCCTGTCTTTTGAATAAAAGCCATTTTAACTGGGGTGAGATAATATCTCATTGTAGTTTTGACTTGTATTTCTCTGTTTTTTTTTTGTTGTTGTTGTTTTTTTATTATACTTTAGGGTTTTAGGGTACATGTGCACAATGTGCAGGTTTGTTACATATGTATCCATGTGCCATGTTGATTTCCTATACCCATTAACTCGTCATTTAGCATTAGGTGTATCTCCTAATGCTGTCCCTCCCCCCTCCCCCCACCCCACAACAGTCCCCGGAGTGTGATGTTCCCCTTCCTGTGTCCATGAGTTCTCATTGTTCAATTCCCACCTATGAGTGAGAACATGCGGTGTTTGTTTTTTTGTCCTTGCGATAGTTTACTGAGAATGATGTTTTCCAGTTTCATCCATGTCCCTACAAAGGACATGAACTCATCATTTTTTATGGCTGCATAGTATTCCATGGTGTATATGTGGCACATTTTCTTAATCCAGTCTATTGTTGTTGGACATTTGGGTTGGTTCCAACTCTTTGCTATTGTGAATAGTGCCGCGATAAACATACGTGTGCATGTGTCTTTATAGCAGCATGATTTATAGTCCTTTGGGTATATACCCAGTAATGGGATGGCTGGGTCAAATGGTATTTCTAGTTCGAGATCCCTGAGGAATCGCCACACTGACTTCCACAATGGTTGAACTAGTTTACAGTCCCACCAACAGTGTAAAAGTGTTCCTATTTCTCCACATCCTCTCCAGCACCTGTTGTTTCCTGATTTTTTAATGATGGCCATTCTAACTGGCGTGAGATGGTATCTCACTGTGGTTTTGATTTGCATTTCTCTGATGGCCAGTGATGATGAGCATTTTTTCATGTGTTTTTTGGCTGCATAAATGTCTTCTTTTGAGAAGTGTATTTCTCTGATGATCAATGATGTTAAACACCCTTATACAGATAAATGGCCATTTGTATGTCTTCTTTTAAGAAATTTCTTTTTAGATCTTTTGCCCACTGTTTCATCAGATACTAGATTTTTTCCTATAGAGGTATTTGAGCTCTTTATGTATTCTTTTTGTTAAACCCTTGTCAGATAGATAGTTTGCAAATATTTTCTTCCGTTCTGTAAGCTGTGTTTTCACTATGTGGATTCACTTTGCAGTACAGAAGTTTTTATTTTTATTTATTTATTTATTTTTTTTGAGACAGAGTCTCACTCTGTCACCCAGGCTGGAGTGCAGTGGCGCAATCTCGGCTCACTGCAAGCTCCGTCTCCCAGGTTCACGCCATTCTCCTGCCTCAGCCTCTCCGAGTAGCTGGGACTACAGGCGCCCGCCACCACGCCCGGCTAATTTTTTTTTTTTTTGTATTTTTAGTAGAGACGGGGTTTCACCGTGGTCTCGATCTCCTGACCTCGTGATCCGCCCGCCTCGGCCTCCCAAAGTGCTGGGATTACAAGTGTGAGCCACCGCGCCCGGCCGAAGTTTTTAAATTGATGTGATCCCATCAGTACATTTTTAGTTTGGTTGCCTGTGATTATGGGGTGTTACTCAAGAAATCTTTACCAAGTACAATGTCCTGGAGAGTTTCCTCAAAGTTTTCTTGTAGTAGTTTCATAGTTTGAGGTCTCAGATTGAAGTCTTTATTCCATTTTGATTTGATTTTTGTATTTGGTGAGAGAGAGGAGCCTAGTTTCATCCTTCCACATAGGGATATCTAGTTTTACCAGCACTATTTATTGAAGAGACTGTCCTTTTCCCAATGTATGTTATTGTCACTGTTGTTGAAAATGCATTCACTGTAGATGTATGGAATTGTTCTTGGGTTCTTTATTCTATATCATTGGTTATATGTCTTTTTTCATGCCAGTATCATGATGTTTTGGTTATTATAGTTTTGTAGTGTAATCTGAAGTTAGGTAATGTGGTTCCTCCAGGTTTGTTCCTTTTGCTTAGGATAGCTTTGGCTATGCTGGGTCTTTTTTTCACATAAACTTTAGGATTTTTTTATACTTCTGTGGATAATGTCATTGGTATTTTGATAGTGATTGCATTAAATATGTATATTGCTTTGGGTTGTATGGACATTAAAAAAAGATTGATTCTACCAATCCATGAACATGGAATATCTTTTCATTTTTTGTGTCCTCTTCAGTTTCTTTCATCAATATTTTATAGTTTTCATTGTAGAGGTCTTTCACCTCTATGGTTAAGATAATTCCTAGGTATTTAATTTTATTCGTAGCTATTGTAAATGGAATTACTTTCCTGATTTCTTTTTTCAGATTGTTCACTGTTGGCATATAAAAATGCTACTATTTTTGTATGTTGATTTGTATCCTGAAACTTTGCTGAATTTATTTATTAGTTCAAATAGTTTCGTGGTGGAGTCTTTAGGTTTTTTCCTAAATATAAGATCGTATCATCTGTAGACCACAATAAGTTGACTTTTTCCTTTCCAATGCCTTTATTTATTTCTCGTGTCTGATTGCTCTAGCTAGGATATCAGTATTATGTTGAATAACAGTGGTGAAAGTGGGCATCCTTGTTGTGTTTCAAATCTTAGATGAAAGGCTTTCAATTTTTCTTATGATAGTATACTACCTGTGCATCTGTCACACATGTCTCCTATTTTGTGGAAGTATGTTCCTCCTATCCCCAGTTTTTTGAGGGTATTTATCATGAAAGGATGTTAAATTTTATCAAATGCTTTTTTAGCATCAATTGAAATGATCATATAGTTTTTTTTTTCCTTCATTCTGTTGGTATGATTTATCACAATAATTGATTTGCATATGTTGGACCATTTATGCATCCCAGGGATAATTCCCACTTGGCTGTGATGAATGATCTTAATGTGTTGTTGAATTTAATCCACTAGTATTTTGTTAAGGATTTTTGCTTCAATGCTCATCAGAGATATTGGTCTATATTTCCCTTTTTGACGTGTCTTTGTCTGATTTTGGTATCAGGATAATGCTGACCTCATAAAAATAGTTTGAAAGTATTTTACCCTCCTCTATTTTTTGGAATAGTTTGAGCGGGATTGGCATTAATTCTTTAAATGTTTGACAAAATTCAGCAATGAAGCCATTAGGTCCCTGGCATTTTTTTTTTTTTTTCTGGAAGACTTTTATTCTCGCTTCAATCTTTTACTTACTATTGGTTTGTTTCAGTTTTAGATTTCTTCATAGTTTAATCTTGATAGGTAGTATGTGTCTAGGAATTTATCCATTTCTTCTGGATTTTCCAATTTATTGGCATATATTTCCTCATAGTAGCCTCTAATGATCCTTTTAATTTCTGCAGTATCACTTGTAATGCCTTCTTTTTCATCTCTGATTTTACTTATTTGGGTCCGCTCTGTCTTTTTTTTTTTTTTTTGTCTGGCTAAGGTTCTTTGATTTTATCTTTTCAAAAAGCCAACTTTTCATTTTGTTGATCTTTTGTACTGCTTTCTTCCTTTTCATTTATTTCTGCTGTGATTTTTATTATTTCTTTTCTTCTGATTTTGAATTTGGTTTGCTCTTGCTTTTCTAATTCTTTAAGGATTTTACTGTTTGGTTGGTTGTTTGAAATTTTTCTTTTCTGCTACAGGCACTTAAAGCTATGAACTTCCCTCTTGGTATTGCATTTACTGTATCCCATTGGTTTTGGTGTGTTGCATTCCCATTATCATGTTTCAAGACACTTTTCAATGTCCTTCCTAATTTCCTTATTGACCCACTGATCATTCAGGAGCATATTGTTTGTATTTCCATGTGTTTTTGTAGTTTCTAAAATTCCTGTTATTGATTTCTAGTTTTATTCCATTGTGGTCAGAGAAGATATTGATATAATTTCAATTAAAAAATTGTTAAGATTTATTTTTTGGCCTAACATGTGGTCTACCTATGAGAATGATCCATATGCTGAGGAAAAGAATGTGTATTCTTCAGCCATTGGATGAAATGTTCTGTAAATATCTAATAGATCCATTTAATCTGTAGTGCAGATTAAATCCAATGTTTCTTTGTTGATTTTTCCACCTGGATGATCTGTCCAATGCTGAAAATGAGATGTTGATGTTTTCAGCTGTTATCGTATTGGAGTCTACCTCTCTGTTTAGCTCTAATAACATTTGATTTATATATCTGAGTGCTACAGTATTGGCTGTATATATATTTACAATTGTTATATTCTTTTGCTGAATTGACCCTTTTGTCATTATATAATGACATTCTTTGTCCCTTTTGTAGTTTTTGTCATCTTGAAGAACATTTTGTCTGATGTAATTACTCCTGTTATTTTTTGGTTTTTGTTTGCATGGAATATCTTTTCCCACCCCTTTATTTACGGTCTATGTGTGCCTTTATAAATGAAATGTGTTTCCTGTAGGCAACAGATTACTGGGCCTTTTTTTTTTTTTTTCAATCCATTCAGCCACTCTGCATCTTTTGGTTGGAGAATTTAGTCCATTTACTTTCAACGTTATTATTGATAAGTAGAAACTAACTCCTGTCATTTTGTTATTTGTTTATCAGTTGTTTTGTGGTCATGTTTTCCTTTGTTTCTGTCTTCCTTTTAGTGAAGGCGATTTTCTCTGGTGGTATATTTTAGTTCCTTACTTTTTATTTATTGTGTATCTGTTGTATGTTTTTCGATTTGTGGTTACCATGAGGCTTGCAAATAATATATTTTATGCTGATGACAACTTAAAAGTGATTGCATAAACAAACTAATAAACAATGAAGAGAAAACTAATAAAATTCTACGCTTTAATTTCATGCCTGAGCTTTTTAACTTTTTATTGTCTCTATTTATATCTTATTGTACTGTGTATGTCTTGAAAAGTTATTGTAGTTATTATTTTTGATTGGATCATCTCTTAGTCTTTCTACTCAAGATATGAGTAGTTTACACACCACAATTTCAGTATTATAATATTCTGTGGGTTTTTTTTGTGTGTGTATTTACTATTACTGATGAGTTTTGTATTGTCAGATGATCTTAGTCCTCTTTTAAGACTGAAGAATTCCCTTTAGCGTTTCTTCTAGGATAAGCTTAGTGTTGAAATACCTCAGCTTTTGTATATCTGGAGAAGTCTTTATTTCTCCTTGATGTGTGAATGATGTTTTCACTGGATATGCTGTTCTAGAATTTTTTTTTCTTCAGCACTGTAAATATGTCATTTCACTTTCTCCTGGCTTGTAAGGTTTCCACTCGAAAGTTGGCTGCCAGGCATAGTGGAGCTCTATTATATTTTGTTTATTTTCTCTTGCTCCTTTTAGGGTCCTCTATCTTTGACCTATGGGAGTTTGGTTCTTAAATGTCTTGAGGTAGTCTTATTTGGGTTAAATCTGCTTGACATTCTATAACCTTCTTGTACTTTAATATTGATACGTTCTCTAGGTTTGGGGAATTCCCTTTTATTATCCCTTTGAATAAACTTTTCTACCCTATATCTCTCTCTCCCATCTCTTTAAGGCCTTGGATTAAACTCTTAGGTTTCCCTTCTTAAGGCTATTTTCTAGATCTTATATGTGAGCTTAATTCTTTTTTATTCTTTTATTTTATGTTTTAGATGGTGTCTCACTCTCACTTAGGCTGGAATGCAGTGGCACGATCTTGGCTCACTGCAACCTCTGCCTCCCAGGCTCACTTGAACTTCTCACCTCAGCCTCCTAATTAGCTAGGACTATAGGCATGCACCACCATGCCAGGCTAATATTTATACCTTTTGTAGGGATAGGATTTCCCCATGCCACCCAGGCTGCTCTTGAACTCCCGGACTCAAGAAATCCACCCACCTTGGCCTCCCAAAGTGCTGGATTATAGGCATGAGCCACTGCCCCCACCCTTTTTTATTCTTTTGTTTGTTTCTTCTGGGTATTTCCAAATAGCCTATCTTTAAGCTCACTAATTCTTTCTTCTGCTTCATTAATTCTATTGGTAGGAGACTCTGCCGCATTCTTCCGTATGTCAGTTGCATTTTTCAACTCCAGAATTCCTGCTTGATTTTTTTAAATTATCTTAATCTCACTGTTAAATTTATCTGATAGGATTCTGAGTTCCTTCTCTGTGTTACCTTGAACTTCACTGAGTTTCCTAAAAATAGCTATTTTGAATTCTCTGTCTAAAAGGTCATTTCTCTCTCTCCCCAGGATTGGTCCCTGGTGCCTTATTTAGCTCATTTGGTGAGATCATGTTTTCCTGGATTATCTTAATGTTCATTAGTGTTTGGGTATTGAACAGTTAAGTATATATTGTAGTCTTTGCAGTCTGGGCTTGTTTGTACCCATCCTTCTTATAAAGGTATTCAAAGGGACTTGGGTGTTGTGATCTAAGATTTGGTCACTGAAACTGTATCTGCATTAGGGGACACCTCAAGCTCAGTAATACTGTGGTATACTGTGGCTTTTGCAGACTCATGGAGGTACCAACTTGGTGGTCTTGGATAAGATCTGGATAAATTCTCTGGGTTACCAGGCAGAGATTCTTGTTCTCTTCCCTTACGTTCTCCCAGTTTTTCTCTGTGCTAAGCTGCCTGGATCTGGGTGGGGGTGGGAGGGGGAAACAAACACCTCTGTGGCCACCACCAGTGGGGCTGTGCTTGGTCAGACCTGAAGTCAGCATGGTACTGGGTCTCACCCAAGGCCTGTGGTAACCATAGCCTGGCTACTGCCTATACTTGCTCAAAGCTCTAGGGTTCTAGAATCATCAGGTGGTGAAGCCAGCCTGACGTGTGTCCTTCCCTTCAGGGTGGTGAGTTAGTTCCCCCCACCCCAGGTGCGTCTAGAGATGCTGTCTGAGAGCCAGGGCCTGGAGTCAGAAATGCTAGGAATCCACCTGGTGCTCTATTTTACTCTGGCTGAGCTGGCATCCAACCCACAAGACAAAGTCCTTCCCTCCCTTCCCCTTTCCACAAGCAGAGGCAGTCTCTCCTTGTGGCCACCACTGTCTCAGGCCTGCAGGAATACTGCCTGGGTACTGACAGTGTTCACTCAAGGCCCAAGAGCTCTTCTTTCAGCTTGTTGTGAATGCTGCCAGGCCTAGGACCCTCCCTCCAGGGTAGTGGGCTCACCTGTGGTCCAGGGCAGGTCCAGAAATGCTGTCCAAGAGCCATTGCCTGAGATTAGTGACCCTAAAAGCCCACTTGGTGCTCTACTCCACTGTTACCAAGGTAGTGCTTAAAGGTGGAAGACAAAGTTCCCTTTACTCTTTCCTCAAGCAGGAGGGTTCTCACCCTGTAGCCATGACAGGTGGGAGTGTGCTGGATCACACCTGCAGTCAGCACAGCTCTGAGTCTCATCTAAGGCCCACAGTGAGCTGCCTGTCTACTACAGCTGTTTATTCAGGGCCCAAGGGCTCTTTAGTCAGCAGGTGATGAATTCTGCCAAGACTGGGTCTTACCATTCAAGGCAGCAGCTTTCCTCTGGCCAAGGGTGTTGTCTAGCAATGTCATCTGGCTACTAGAGCCTGAAATAGAGGACTTAGGACTCTGCCAGGTGCCCTGTCCTACTGTGGCTGAGCTGGTAACCAACTCTTCTTTAGCCTTTCATCTCTTCTCCTCAAGCAGAGGGAAGAAGTCTGTCCTCGAGTTGTGAGCTGTGCTGCTGGGATTGAGGGAGGGCTGGTGCAAGCATTCTCTTGGCTGCCCTGGCTGGTGTCTCAGTAGGTTGTGTGCCTCTCAAGTCCACTGGCTTTGAGCCCAGCTCAGCACCAGGACTTGCCCAGTAGTTGAAAAGTCCTTGTGGCCTAGGTTGCCTTTCAAGTTTATTTAGAACCCAGGGCACGTTAGCCCACAAGATGAGCCTTGCCAGACTGGGAAGGGCAATTCCTCTGTGGCTGGGAATGGTCTAAAAGCTTCCTCCATGTGCGTCAGCTGAGCTCTGCCCAGTGTTGCTTTCTGCTGTGATAGGGCTGCACTGAGTTCCAATGCAAAGTCCCACAGTCACTGCACTTTCCTTCCCACAAGTGCACAGATTCTCTTCCCATGCCACGGTTCCACTGCGGGGGGATGAGGGAGGAGTGCTGTTGGCAATTCAAGACTCTTTCCTACTCTTTAGTGAGTTCAGTGGAAAGAGTTCGGTGATAAGAAGTTAAAACCAGGTACTGTGATCTCTCATCTGATTTTTAGTTCTTTGTTTAATTGTTGTTTAATTTGGTTACTTCAGGGAGGACGGTTGGTGGAGCCTTCTATTCTGCTATCTTGCCCTGCCTCCCTTCGAATGAGGAAGCTCCTATATTTTTTCATTGCCATTTCAAGTGAGATATAGTCTACCATTAGATTTTCTAATGGTTTTTACTGGGATACCTTTGGATTTTTACAGGAAGATAAAAACTCCTTAAATCTTTCTTTCTTTGATAGTTCCATTAATGTCAAAATCTACTTTTATTTTGCCATTTTCAGTTCACAAAAGAAAACTCTTATAGGTAGTGACTGACATTTATCTTGTTTAAGGATTAACCTCTTAACACTGTTCTCTTTTGGGCTGTTACCTTGACAAAAGTGCTGGTCAATAGCGATACTTTTAAGAGTTATCAGTGTCATTGTTGGCTTGTTAGCTGATTATGCTGTAATGAAATGTCTGGGTCTTTACCTCAAAAGGCTTCTAATCACAAAACTAAGGCCATTTCAGAACTCTTGTGAAATTATATAGCTTCTGCCCTGATGAGTTCCTTCCTTAGTGAAGACAGTATTAATGCCTTCTGGATGCATAATTTGGTGCCAGAGTGGAAAATCTTGCCTATTTGTTAATTCCATTCTTACCTTTTAACTCAGTCCACAGAACATTGCTCTGACCATCAAAACCCATAGTATATCATATTAAAACATTGAGTCTCTGACTTTGTTTCCTTAAACTTGAGTTTCTGCCCAGGCTTCTTATTTGGTGGCCCAGTTTCTCTAAAACTGGGGATTCACTTTGACTCCATTGGTTTTTCCAGAATCCATTGCTGTTTCTGAATCTATGTCTCTACCATTGGTTGCCACATGCTGTGTGTCTTTGAGATCCTAGTTTGCTGCTATTATATTTTCTTAATGTCATGCCTCACCCACTTATGTCATCTTAGTGAAATGAAATGGTTCTGAATACTGTACAGTAAAATAACTTGAGAGGCAGAGTTTCCAGATAGAATAAGATCTCCCAGTGAAGTTTAAATTTCAGAAAAGCAACAAATAATGTTTTTAGTATGTCTCATGCAATGTTTGGGACATACTAAAAAATTTGTTGTTTATCTGAAATTCAAATTTAATTGGACATTTTGTATTTTTCTTTATAGAATCTAGCAACTTTACTTGGAAAACATTTGAAAAAGACCCATTCTTAAGCTCTACTACCTACTATCATGTGCAAAGATTTTTATTTAATTTGCCTATTGTGGTGGGTCCTGAGGCAAGTATTTATATTAAATACTCCCTAGGTACTATTAATGTGTGGCCAGGATTGAAACCACTGCTCTAATTGCTCTAATTGGACTGAAATATACCCCACATACTGTATTCACCACAGTGGTCCCATCCACTCTAGATCCTGACTATCCCTGGCTATTTATTTATCTATTCATCTGGTCATTCATTAAATACATTAGTGCCAACCCTAAGTCAAGTATATGGCTTTTGAGGCTTTGGGTTAATTTCCTGCACATATTCTATAGGAAATAATATAGCAGTTTAGTAAAATTAACCCTCCCCAGAAGTCAAGAAAAACTTTTGTATTTTGGCAGATGAGAAAAAAACAAAATCATGACTTCTATAGGTTCCAAAACCTTCCAGCTCATTTTTAATTCCATTTAATTAATGCTTAAAGACAATAGCTTATTAAATGTTTCCAATTATAAGTAAATCAAATGGAAATGCTTTATCTTGGTCATAGTAGATTTAGTCTTAAATTCCTTTGGGCGGTCTTTGATGCAAAGTAATTACCCTTAAAGCACTTTGCCAGTTAGACACATGTTATTTATAAGAGATTCTCCTATGCAGTGTGTAAGTGGTCATTTGTCATCTTGCCAGTGGGAAGAAATTAATCCCAACCTTGAATAATGGCTGGCTCTCTTGTGCCTACCATAGATATAGTGCTACAGTGTTATTACAATGGAATGAAGATGACAACATATAATTTTACTTGGATAATTAAGCAGCTCTGCATCTTTCCCAGGGACTCTTCACAGATTTATGTAAAATTTTCCCCAAAAGCAATAATTTGTAAATTTTATGATCACAATAAGCATGTTCTTTCACTTTCTAATCTGTTGCAGTAAAAATATTGAAGGGATTGTAAAAGAATTCTTAAGAACTTTGTCAAGTATTCTATAACACAATGTCAACTTCAATACAATTTCCTGCAATTAGTTGATCACCTTTTGGAAAAGATTTATATGCATTTTAGAAGACTTTATGCATTTCAGCTTAGAAAACTTGATATATTTCAGAACATAATAGTTCATCACATATAAGAGTTTATAAATATATACACACCTACTATGTACTCAGAAAAATTAAAAATTTAAAGAGTTTGTGGTTATGAACCTAATCTTTCATTTTTCACATATTACCGCATGTGGGAAAGTTAGACTTGATTTATAATATTTTGACAGGTGGAACTTTTAAAAAAAAATAAACCCATAATATGAGGATGACTTTCATTCTATCTATGCCAGAAGACTAGTCCTGTAATTATGCAGTTTTCTGAAATAGTATACTAGTTTTTTGCATAAATGCAATAGCAATAATAACAAATCTAGAGATTCATTAAGACTATCATAGAATTAGAAGTTGTTGCTAGTGGTAGAGTTACACAATATAAAATTATCACTGTAACACACACACAAATCTGCAAGGAGAAGAACAGAAGAGAAAATTTCAGGAGCAGTTCTCTTTATAGCTGTTACTATTTTCATCAGTTCAACTCTTGTATGTTTTCAGAATTGCACCTGTGTCCTGATACCTGCATGGGAATGGGTGAGCTCAGTGGGTGGTGTGCAGCCTCTAGGGTCAGTTAGGTCCTCCCTCTGGCTCTGCATTGACTGGCCACATAAGCCTCACAAAGTAGGGACCCTCTTTATTTCTCAAGTTTTTCCATTTGAAATATAGGGATAATAATATCTGACTCACGGTGGGTTTTTGTTTGTTTGGTTTTTTTTTTTTTTTTTTTGAGATGGAGTCTCACTTTGTCACCCAGGCTGGAGTGCAATGGCATGGTCTCGGCTTACTGCAACCTCTGCCTCCTGGGTTCAAGCAATTCTCCAGCCTCAGCCTCCTGAGTAGCTGGGACTAAAGGCGACCACCACCACCACACCCGGCTAATTTTTGTATTTTTAGTAGAGACGGGGTTTCACTATGTTGGTCAGGCTGGTCTCGAACTGCTGACCTTGTGATCTGCCTGCCTCGGTCTCCCAAAGTGTTGGGATTACAAGTGTGAGCCACCGCCCCCGGCCATGGTTTATTTTTATTTTTATTTTTTTTTAATGAGCGTTGAGGAGTTAATGCATGTCAAGTGCCTAGCAGTGGCTAGTACTGAATTAAGGTGAACTATTGATATCAGTATTGTTTATGATACAGTAATAAAGCAAAAGTTACTGGAGTACCTTAGCGTAAATTACTAATTGTTTATATCAGTAATTTAACCCATCAAATTTCCTTATATACTCCCTCCCTTAAGAAAAGTCTTAATTCCTTTCTTATTCTATATTAAAATGAACCCCTTCAGTGACCATTTCCATGTCACCACTTTGTTTTACTTTTGTATCCTGCCAGTTGCATCTCAGTGGCTTCTGTTTATCGTGGTTTTTCTGTGTTTTCATAAACATACAGTAAGAAGTCATACTTCACTATCACAGCTCTGATCTTCTAGTCAGCGATGACAGTATGCAGCACTTATATAACATTCACTACATGCCAGGCACTTTCCTAAGGGATCTGGGCATATTAACCTGTTTCATCTTTGCAAAAACACCATGAGATAGGTGCTATCATTCTCCCCATTTTACTGATTAGAAAACTGAGGCACAGAGAAAGTAAATAATTTGGTCATGATCACACAGCATAGCAGAGGCAGGATGTGAACTAAAGTAGTCTGGCTCCAGAATATATGCCCTTAACCATTACTGTACACTGCCCCTTTAGAGAAATATTAGGAGTTAGCAAACTGTAATACAGTGATGCTTAGACTCACAGGATTCACCCTACAGAGTGAAAACTCAGGTATCATGATTTTTCAAAGGTCACAGCAGGTTGAGCATCAGTGCTTCCTATGACTATAAAACATGTTGCAGGAACACGGATGGAGCTGGAGGCCATTATCCTTAGCAAACTAACACAGGAACAGAAAAACACCGCATATTCTCACTTACAAGTGAGAGTTAAATTATGAGGACACATGGTCACATAGAGGGGAGCAACACACACTGGGCCCTTTCAGAGGCTGGAGGGTGGGAGGAGCGAGAGAATCAGGAAAAATAACAAATGAGTACTAGGCTTAATATTTGGGTGATGAAATATTTTGTACAACAAACCCCCATGATACAAGTTTACCTGAATTTAAACTTGCACACGTACCCCTGAACTTAAAAAAAAAAAAGTTTCTTTATCCCAGGTTTTGTTTGTCTCTAGTAAAATGGAGAGCCCTTGTCAACTGACCTGAAAGGGTCTGACATTTTGCCTATGGTTTTGTTCTGTTTCATCCTTCATCAATTCTAGAAGCCCCTCATATTGTCTTTGTTCTTCTTAGCCATGTTGTGTATGTGTAGTTTTTAAAAAATCATTTTGATGCTGGTGAGTTTCTTGATGAACAGAACCAATGTCTGTACTTGGCTTTAAATCATCTTCAGAAAGACACAGGCACTCTGGTAATCTGCTCTTATTGAATTGAAAAACCTTTGGGAAAGGATGTTTGTGAGAAATCTCTATGTTCTGGTTTGTCCGCAGGAGATGAGTTAGGAATTTTGAGTTCATTCTTTTGGAACTTAAGGAACCCTGGCTTAGTGGAACCCCCACCAAAGCATAAGGGATGAAGCATGTGGTAGCCTCATTCACGAACATACCGATTTTCTGTAATCACTAACAGCAGGAAGCATGATTTTTGCTTAATTTCTTTTCACGTTGTACCCAAACAGAGTGCCCTCATTAATTAAGAACAAGATTTTTTCATTTGCGTCTTTAGGTCCTGGCTTCTTTTGGGCTGGGGCTTATATACCCTTGGAATTTGTTGGCTAGAGTTTTAAAACAGATGGTCACATGCTTTTTTTTTTTTTTTTTCTCTCTCTCAGAAACTTGCTTGATTGTTTGTCTTCTAGTTCTCATGGTAACCAAAGAAGGTTGTTAACACTTTTTTCTCACCAAGTAAAATCAGCAGAGCTGTCAGACAGTTGCAGCTGTTTGATAAAGGCTTGACCTTTTGCTGTATTTTTCTGTTTTCTGTTGATGAGCTCTTATTACATTGAACCTTGTTTTTAGTGACATGTAGTAAGAAAAAGAACTTAAGGGGCATTTTTTTTGCATGTAACCTATTTAGTAATGTGGGATTGCTATCAGATAATAAAGATATCCCTACAATATAAGATCCTTGGCAATGAAAGCCAATGTTATATATGGCTCACATAGATAAAACATGCCTGGGACCATTTAGGTTACCTTCACATGTTATAGATTTATCATCTCAGTTTCTGAAAATATTTAGTTGCATTATATTTTCAGTCAGATGAGATATGGAGTCAGTCACTTAAAAAGGATCTGGCTTAAGTACCAATGGTCAAATGTAAAATTTTACTAGTTGTATATTTGTAGTGTGTTCACCATTATTCCTTGAAATGAAGTTTCGTCTGCCACTGAATGGCTGGGCACAGATTCTAGAAAGAGCTCCTTATGGTTCCACATGAATAAGCATGTAAAGTTGTTGGATCCTGGGAGCCTACATTTAAATATGTTCATTATTAGGATCTAAATAAAAATCAAGAATTTACTGGGAATCTCTCAATTTTATTGTATTATCTTTTCCTGTAGCCATTAAGCACGAAGACTAGGCATGACTGGAGAATCACCACTGTTGACAGATGATAAAAATAGTGCTGCAACATAGCTAATATCATAGGAAATCTTAAAACAGAATGGTCACTTGGAATAAGGGAAAATTCCTTGTGTGCCCAATCCCATTTTTGGACTGGTAATTGTTGCCACTCTTAGATTATCTACTACAGCCAACGTCCTTTTTGTTGTTGCTGTTGTTCTGGATAATCTTGTAACTTGCTTTGTTAAAAGAAAAGAATTATATTGTAAATTTGTGAGTGAAATCAGATTTATTTTTGTTCCCAAATCAGATGTCTATAGATGAGACAGACCATAACAGCAAGAAATAAATATATCCATTCTCCATGGTTATCTGAAAATATTGAAAGTGACGTTGGATGAACTGTTTCCAAGGTGACTTGATGAAGCATGAAACACTTTTTGGAGTGCTTTCCTTGAACCTGGGGGATACTATTTAAAGTCTCTCTACTGACATGATATTCTGCATAATCCATTATCACAAATAATAAGTTCTATGATAATATATAGGATGATTGTTACTATGGAGTTGTACATCAAATCTAGATGGAATTTTTTTTGACTGACCTCATGTACATGGTGATTGTCTAGGTTGTGTCTATTGGAGGATATCTGCTATCATTTTATTACTTCATGTCACTTTGGGAGTTTACTTAAACCAAGCAGATGTTTTCAAGTTTCATAAAGACAGAATTGCAAAATGATTACAAGCTTGAGCTTTGGAGTCAGATAGACCTGAATTCAAATTCTGGTTCTGCCTCTTAGTGTGATTTTTGGCAAGTACTTAAGTTCTCTAAGATTCAAGTTCTTACATGTAAAACGAAGTAGAAATTACACTACTTTTAGAAGGGTTTTGTTAGGATCAAGGATATAACCCAAGTAAAGGGCTTAGTCATTGCCTGTTTGTTAGCAAGGATTCAATAAATGTTGGCTAAAGTGATTATAATGAAGAGAGTTAGAACTAAGCTCATCTGGTCTTTTCGTCTTTCAGCATGAAAGATGGTGCTGGTGTTAACGAAAAATTTATTCAGACATTTGAAGATTTTATTCAACAAGGGGATTACTGACTGCAGTGGGGTTTTGCAGTAGGGAGAAGAGACTCAGCTCAACTCTGAATAGGGGAAGGACAAGTGGAAATTTATCACCAAGTGGGGATCAGTGGATAGAAAATTATCAAGAGGAAACAGCAAGTCTATACGGGGATTCTTGCTAGACTGACTCAACTGTATTCTTGCTGAATAAAGGCCAGGGTGATAAGAAAGAAAAGGTGGAGAATGAAGAATTTGATTAGCTATCAAGAATGGGAGATTTTTGCTCAACTGACCCAGAAGGATTCTTGCTAAAACGAGGCTAAGTTGACAAGGAGCCCAAGTTCAAGGCCTGGTAGAGAAGAGGGCTCAGAGGAGCCTGACTCAAGTTTGGTCAAGGAGAGAGTCTTTGTCACTGGCATAAGGGACATATATACCATATAGGACATAAACACCAACTAACATTTATTGAGTACCTTATGAGTATCAGGCACTGTATCAGACACTTAGCAAATGTTAATTGTTTTATTCCCTGCTTTCAACAACACTAAAGAGCAGGTACTATCAGTCTAGTTTTACAAACAGGGAAACTGAGGTTCAGAATGGTGAAAGAGCTAGACTGACAAAGCTAGAATTTAAATCCAGAGTTTTCTGATTTTATTAACCAGCATTGATGTACACTGTTCTGTCTTGCACACATATGGTTGTATGGATAGATGTAATCTCACCTTCAATGTTTTGCAGATATTTATAGTGAACGAATTAATGAATACTTGTAAGAATGGCAAGTTACAATAGTTTTCAGTAGGTTCAGAGGAATATTTAAGTGCTGCAAAAATTAACTTACAATACCAAGATCAAGGCATAGAACACTTTTCAATCTCATTACGCCGAGTACCGTAATGGCAGAAACCACAAGGTTTCATGCTTCTTTCAAATTATCGAATTGCCTTGGAGCTCAGGGCTTTAGTCTTTCCAGGTGCTAGTCATCTGATTTTGACTTGTGTGAATCTGAGAATCATTTATCTTTGTTATGGCCACAATTCACCTTGAAAACCAATGGGCGCATCCCCTTGAATAAGAAAAACGGAAATGTGCTTGGAGATGTGAGTCTGGCTGTGAGTGTGTGTGTGCACAAACACTTTTAAACAGTGATAACAGGTTTGGCACATGTAAGTATATGAGTCATTGAGAAAACATCCTGGATGTTTTTCCCTCTTCCCTCTATGGTATTCTGTGGATACATATTTATCCTTTCAGCCATTTTCCTCTTCTTTTACAGATACCCTTGATCACCTGCTGGGGCACCGTTTGAAAAAGTGTGGTCTGGTGCTGCATTTTATGTGCAGCAAAGAACCTTAGAATAATGATTTAAAATAGACACAATATACAATTTTCAAGAGAGGGACTTTGAAATGTTATTTCCAGAGTTACGGTCAAATCTCTTAAATTGAGTTTTATTTTAACTTATTTTAAAGCTGGACTTTGAGACTCAATGCTTTGGTGAGTGATAGTAGCATTTCCCTAGACTGAATGTGCCATATTTTAATTTAAGACTCTTTTGTGGATAACTTCAATCTTTGTTATAACATAGGAGAAACAAAATAATTTCTTAACTCAGTGCAAGTTACGGAAGAATACTTTAGGTAGAGTTCAAAAATTCTCACTGGGGAATATGGGGTTTTGATTTCTCTGGTTCTTAAGCATTCTCCCAAAATTTGGTATAGAGCCTGATTCACAGTAGATACTCAATAAATACTTGTTGATTCAATGAAGAAATGATTTTGGCTGTAAGTAAAATGTCCCTGAGCCTGTGACAGGGAAAGCTTTGATTTTCCTTTGTTTAGGTTAGTTTAATGGAGTCACACTAAAGTTTATAAAGATCAATACAATATGAATGGCTAATTGACAAACATTTATATTTCAGTGTTAGGAAATATGGTAAGATTAGGAAAACAATGAAGATAATGATTTATACAGAATTGACTGGTTCAGGCAATGAAAACTTCACAGATTGCAGTTTAACAAGATTAAACATCACATATAACATACATGTATGACAAACAATGTTTCTGCTTTTGATATTAACATACCATCAATTATACACATGAAAAATATTGCCAGTTCAACTTTGGGTTATAACATATATAATTTTTTGATAAGACATTTCGAATTACAACATATCTCAGGCAGCATGCAGGAAGAGTCATTTATTGTATGTTTGTTAGGACACACCTTGCAACAAGCTTCCAGTTTTGGGTAGTTAGATCAAGAATATAGAAACCATCGAAATGATAGTATGATTGAAATCAGCAGTTGTGTTTACTGACATGAGAGCATTTCTGGTAAAAATAAAACTCTGAAAGCAATCATTAACAAAATGCACAGTGATCATAAACTCAATTCTTTAAAAATTGTTTTTCACAATTCTCATTTATTGGTGATACGGCAGCTGCAGGAAGTCTGAATTCTGAGAGTTGGTTGTACATAACAGCAGGAATTTATTCTTCTGTGGGCTCACATGATTACAACGGAGATGCTTACCCTTTGAAATCACATATAACGATGGTGCTATACAAACATCACAAATATTTGGTGTTTCAGAGTCTTAACAAATATTATGTGTTTTTTTTAATCACAAAGAGACTAGATTAACAGGCAGTGTAAATCACATATATCTTAAGATTTTAAAAATACATTTTATACAATAGGTTTCTAATTTCTTCACTAGCATTTCATTTTGGTGTGTTTTGTCTTCATACTTATAGTCCTAAAGGAAACTATGAATCTCTGGCTCATGCCATGAAAGTCAGTAAGATTGATATTTCCCCACAGGAATATGGCTGAGTGTACATTGAATCACAGAGTCAACAAAGTAACATCTGATTTACAACAGATTACTTTTAAAATTCAAATAAAATCTAATTATTTTGAAGGACAGCAGTTTGAACAAAACTATAGGAGTCAAAATTTTTATTTGCAAAACATTTGAGTATATTTTGAAATGGCTAGTTCTTGCTAACTGCACAACTTAAATATTCTTAGTGCACATGTCTGTCAACCTTCTGTACAACATTGTTAGACCGCTGAGTTAACTTACATGGAATGGTTAGGTAGGTGGGAAAATTATATGGCAATTTTCATCTATTCAAAGTTCTTGAAAGGGAATGTTTTGATGCTTTTCATATTAGACAAGATCTGTCATTAATGTTGGTGCCTTTAATTTGAAAAGATTAGCTGAAATTTCCAAAATGTAATTTAGTACAGTATAAGAATTATAGGAAAGATTGACAAATTTATCATCAAATGTTGGAATTCTAATCTAGCATTATGCAGTTGATCCAAGTCATTGTACCTCTCATTTACAAGGCTTCTGTGTACTACATTGGCTTAAAAAATATTTTCCTTGGTCCTTAGAAATACAAAATATTCATTTTCAAAAGATAGAGAATGTTAGGGTGTTTCTTACAATCACATTCATAATAAAAGAAGATAATCTACATTTTACAGATCATTAAACAATGGTCTTTGGCAGAAGACTTTATAAATACCTCCACTTTTAACGTTTCGTTTAGGCCATGTTCCTTTTTAATGATATCAGGTATATGGTCACGTGTTCACTAAGAGTAGTTAATAGGAAAATACCACAGATACAAAAATATTTGTTTAGTGCATTTTTTTAAACTTAAATTCAAAGTGAATCAATTTATTAATACTAGAGAAGACATTTTTTGCAAGCATTTCTAACAGCGTTGCTTAAGATCATAATTTCAACAATATGGTCAGCAAAGAGGGTATGTGTACCTCCATTCCCCCACAAAATTTTGTCACTGAAACACACTGAAAGAATGTGCTGAAATCTTTTTGATTATAATACATTGTGTTTCCCACAAAATGAGTAATATATGATGCATATACCATTATGTGTGTGTGTCTGTGCGTGCACTGAAATGGCAAGTCGTGGAGATTACATTCATTGGCAGCAAAGAATAGAAACGGAAAAGTTTAAGTATTACTGATAAACCACCACTAAGGAATTTCAAAGTGTAGTGAAGTTATTTAAAAATAACTGTAGACATGGGAACAAACTTTAGGATCAACTACGGGAATAGTAGGATTTCTTACTTCATTTTTCAAGGTATCATCTTTTTCTCTGCATTTTTGCCTCCCTTCTACCCGCCCCCTGTCAGTCTTTGAAGGTCATTTGTGATAGGTCCTTCAAACTGTGAATACAGAATATGAATAGGCTATTCTTCCCTTTTTTGCCCTGTGTAGGAAATTCGTGATCACCTCTTAGGAAGAGAAGGTTTCTGGCATTATGATATGCCACCCTTTTCTTTATGGATTGACTGTTGTACTTGCTCGGTATGAGTTCAGTTTACTATCAAAATTGTCCGCCAAGTTATTCAGTGGGAAACACAATTGCCATCAGTAACCATCAAAGGCAAGAGAAGTCCTAGATTCATTTCCTACCTGAATCCTCCCTTCTGGCCTGCCCCTCTGAGAACACCCCAGAGGCACAGACCAGTGTTCTGTGCACGTACACAGTATGTACAATATGCTAGTTCCTTCTTTTGCCTTTGTCCAGGAAGCTACCAATGTCTCCTCAGTGTGAGCTTCCTACTGTCTATAAAAATTAATAGGTGGAACTCAGGCAAGTCCTGTTGTAATAACAGTTGTGCCAACAATTATTATTATGGCTTATTGGAAAGAGTGTTGAATTGTACCACTGACCTATGAAAACCACCACAAATGACACTGAAAGGCAAAGCTGTTGTGGGATAAGAAACAATTTGCTGTTACCTTCTAATATCAAGACCTTTTTAATGCACCACACACATAAGGGTCTTGACAATATGTAACTTTTTTTCTTAAGCTAAGAGAAAATTTGTATTTAGGCTTGTTTCAAGATTTCAAGACTTGAGCCAATACAGAAACCATGGACTGTAGACAAAGGCAAGTCCCCACTATAATTTAGCCTTGAGCTTAAGAGTTTCTGTTAAAAAAAAGAGAGAAAGAGAAAACAAGAAACCAACCACTATGGACAGCAAAAGTCGGGAATGAGGTCAAGGCTTCGCATTGTTTGAAATAGTCTGAGTGAAACCCTGTCAGTCTGATCCAGCTCCTTCCCCTGCAAAGATGTATTTCCCATCACAAAGTGGCCAGAAGTGGGTGATTGTTCTAAGAAGTACCTTGTTGGTGAGGCTTTAACTTTGATTAAAAAATAGGGTGTGCAAATGAAGATGTACACAATGGTGGAAACACAGGAAGGAGTGACTGTGATTTCGTTGGAGCTATTTGGTAATCAGGTGTGAGTGACAGGAATGGGACAATGGGGAAAAGAGCCAATGAGAAAATGCCCTCAGCGACAATGGACACTCAAATGCTGAAGCTATGACCAGCAACAGGGGAGGGTCACAGATTTTAAAGCACACAGAACACAGTATCATACTTCAGTTATTCTAATTCCTGAAAAAGAGCAACCATTCCAAAATATCTGACAAGTTTGGTTTCTCCTAAGGGAAGCCTGGAGTGACAGTTATAACATTTTTCTCCAGAATGTCACTGTTAAGCTTACATTTCCAGCCTCCTTTTACATGCTTTGAATTGTTTTTCTGTATCAAAATGCATATGAGTATTTTAAGTATCCACAAATGTGACATTTTCAGGTTAGAATTAAGGAGACATACATGCGTGTGCACATACACACATATAACCCACAATCTTAAGTTCCTTTTCCTAAGCCATTTTTATAAGCAAAGTTACTTTCTGACTCTCTACTTCAGTTCCTTCAGTTCTGCACCAATTCAAATGAGAGACCCTAGAAAGGAGCCTCCAGGAGACTCCGGCTACTGTATACATTATCTGTGGTTTTCAAGCTTCTTGAGCCTTGTGCATCTTTGAAAATGAATTCTAAAACTAAAACTCACTCATAGACAGCAATCCTTTTAGCTCAGTCAGTCATACACAGCACTCTTGAAAACAGTAGACTGTGTCATTAAGTATAACTTAGTACTGTTACACAGTGGTTTAGCATTCAGGCAAATCAGCCAGAGCTAATCAATTAGAGAAAGGTGTCCAGGGTCATTTTCTAGGCCCCGGGGAAGTCAGGCAAAGTAGATCAGCTGTGGGGTTTTAAAAGAACTAGAAAAGCTGATTAGAAATCTCTCTGATTGGAGAGCCTGCCTCAAGCTCAGTTATGTCAGAAAAAGACATAAGGATTAATGTCCCTTAAAATTATATTTTAAGTCTGAACGGTGGACATATCTCCCATATATCTGAACGCATTGTCTCTATAAAGAACCTACCTTTTAAGCATTTAAACCTTTTCTTAAGGGAAAGCATAATTAAACAGTGGGTGACATTGTTTATTCTTGGCCACTCAGAATGCTGTGTCATAGATCAATGATTCTCAAATTTGAGCATGCATCAGAATCATCCTAAGGGCTTATTAAAGCACATATTGCCAGGGTCACTCCAAAATTTTTGATTCATAGATCTTGGCTGAGCTCTTAGGTGGGACTGGATAATTTGCATGTCTAACAAATTTCCAGTTGCTGATGCTGCTTGTTTGGGGACCAAACTTGAGACTCACCAAAGCCGCTTATTTTTAATCACCCTAATTGCACTCTGGGGACAAAGCTTTTCCATGTGGAATGTGAAGGTCAATACTGGATTTCCCCCACCAGACATTCTTATAATGTGGGTAAGGGACAGATTTTATTTGTGCTAGTTTAATTATAGAGAATCTTTAGGTTCAGAAGTTTATCAGTATATAGAGCAAACCTACAAGTAAAATGTGATTCAAAATGTGAGTCCCTAGAAGTCTATTTGTAGAAAATTCTATGGCCTCTATTCATAGAATACTATTTTAGTAATAGCGTTAAAATGATCTCGTCACATAGGTGATATTTTCTCTCTCACCTCAGGATTATTACCATGACAGCTAAATTTGTTCACAATTTCTTGAATGAACACAAGGGTTTGCTGACTTGGTTTGTTTTTTCCCTAGTCAAATCCTTTTTAAAGTATATCAAATGCAAGGACTTATATAAAAGAGTGAACAGAGGGAAGGAACATCAGGGGGCAATGCATGAAATTCAGTTGGTGAAAAATTAAGTTGAGCAAGCTGTCGGGACATGTAATTAGAATCTGCAGTTTGTTCAACTGCTAGGTGGATGTGGGTCAATCCAAGAGGCGGGATTGGTGCAAGAAGTTGAGGAAGAAGAGATGATCGTGTGTGAATGAGCAGCTGCCTGTGAGGAAGAAAGGCTAAACCTATTCACAGGTTCTCTTCCTTAAACAAGCACCTGCCACTGATTGACAGCTCTACCAAGATTGCTTAAGGCAGACATCAGCTGAAAATGCTTATGGTGCATACTTGTTTTTAAAACGATGGAAAAGCCTGCCTTCTCAATTTAGTATTTCCTAATCAAATCTGAAATGGGGGGCAAATTCAACGTGAGGGATTTATTAAAATATGAAAATACAATCCTTACTGCATTAAAATAGCTCTATATAGAAATTTATAATGAGAGAAGGAAAATAATTTTATCCCTTGGCAGAAGTCTTAGTAATCACTGGAATTATAACAGAAATATTAGCTATTTTAATTTTCTTTCTCAATATTGAGTCTCACAAGATCATTTTATCTGTTGCAATGTCAGTAATTTTTGCTTACCTTTCCCCCTGACAAATTTAGCTTTCTGCCTCAGTGGTAATAAAGTTGGAATATATTACTGCTATGAGGCTGAAATAGTTTTGCCGTTTCCAGTGACATTCTAACTGGGATTCCTTCAAGAGAAAGCTTACATTTATCCCACTAAAACATTCTTTGTTTATGCAAGCAGAGTTCACTATGGTTGCTTTTTCTTTCTTCTTTTCTTCCCCCCATGGAAATGTCTACATTCTCTTGCTATGTTTTGTCTGTTGTGCAATTTCATTTTGCTAATGAGGCATTTGAGCTGTGGTCGACAGGTTGATTGCTAAGGGTGAGATTTAAGTTTTTTGTGAAATCCTTTTGAGTAGTCATTTACTCCATGACAAGGGAGGCATTTAAAAGACAGTTGAATCTGTAGCAGATGAATTTTTTCTCATCTTCCTTTAGAATAGTTATACCTTTAAATATCTCTCTGCCTGGTCATTGCACATCCTGTTTGTAATTCACATACTTTAGTAAAAAATAACTGGTTAGTTTTTTTTCCTAAAAGATTAAGCACAATGACTAAAAAATAAAAGTAGAATTACTATAAGAAACTGTATGAACTTAAAGTTTTCATTTAAAATAGTGGTTTCAGCCTTAAAAAGGTCACTGATTTGGAATCCATTCCAATCTCATTACATTTTCTACTGTACACTTCTTGAAAAGGGAGAAATTACTCATTCCTTTCAGGGAAGGGAGACTGTTTTTCCAACCATGCACATGGAATTATTTCAAAATAAATGTTTATATTTCTATCAGACTTCATGTGGTTACATGGGCCTGACAAGTGCATTGGTGACCCAATATGGGCAGCAGCTGGTTCATAACTTAAAGTACCTTCAACCCATACACATAAGTGGATGATAACAGGGAAACACTGATCATACAGGGCTTGATGTGTTCTGGAAAATCAAGCCAAAGGTAAAGTCCTCCCATTTAATGATGAGGAAAATCAAGTCTAGAGAGCCAAAGATTCATCACCCTCTGAAACAATTAAAGATTCCTTTTCCAAAGAGAAAAGCCTTTGGGTCTTCTCTCTGGTGACTTTTTGATGTTAAAATGAAGAGAACACTGTGTCCTCAGAGATGGAGAATGAGATCTTCTCAGTTTGCTGTTAAAAGATGAGGGCTGGAGTTGTAACTCACTGAAAATGGACCACATGCCTCAAAGTCCAAAAGAGCAACAGGCAGAGTTAAGAAAATCCAGTGATGAATTAGCATCAACACCCAGTAAAAGAATTCAGCAATGGTGAGGCAAATGATCTTTGTCATAAGATTTTCCAAACTTGAAATGTTGAATAAAAGACTGTATATCAAACTTACACAGGTCCTGGCTCATGGTAATCTCTGGATGTGTGTGTTGGGTCTGAATCCGTTTATCTTATTAGTGGAAGACAGAATGTGAAATTAAGAAAATTAATATTTCTATTAGAGGAAAGTTTCTTGATAGGTTTCAAAATGGCCCCATTAAGCAATCTCAAATTGATAAAATGTCTGTAGACCAAAATGGAAGGTTAATTTAATTAGAATGCCATAATTGGACTCTTCCTGACTAAATCAAGGACCAGTGTTAATTTTCTTAAATTACTCTGTTTTGAATTATTTATATACCATCTTAGGGTTCCTAATATAATACTTTGCACAAAATAAATGCTTGATTTATGAAATTGTCTATCTGAAGAAATATAAAAGGCTCTAACTTTTGATTTTAAAATTGTTTCACTCTCTTGACTGTATCGTTTATGAGCCTATGATCCTGGAAGACACATTTGCTAAACTGACCAATTTTTTGCTTTGATTTCTTTTTTATTCTTTTTCCTTAGGTAATTATCCAGTTGATATTTATCTTGTTCCAGTCACCTTAAGAAAGCTGTTTGGTGAGTACAATGTTAATATAGAGACAATCAGAATGGTGTGTGCTTTTGTATAAAACTTCTGGATTCCATCAATGAGGCATCTGCCATTTTTTCTTTTTTCCCTCTATATTACAAGCTCTGGAATGCCTGTTCTAATTCTCCAAGGAGAATTAGAAAATAAAAGGCAGAGTCTAGAGCCATGTCAGTAGCCTCCCACAGAATGTGTATGTGGAATATTCCACTGGGAACCATGACAGATAAAAACTTACCAGGAAGAGCAAAACATCAAGAGAGTCTGACAAAAGCTCTGCCCTCCTCTGTAACCCAGCAGCCTCTGCAGAATCATCCTTTCTTCTTCATTGTTTTAAAATATTATTAAATACTTTGTCAGTTGCTTTAAAGGGACCCTGAACCATTCTGTTTTTTTTTTTTTTTTTTAAACAAAATAAATCCAGTCTTTGGGTAAAGGTATAATAATACTATCCATGGATCTGATGTTGAGTAGTGGAGGCTTCAAGCTCTGAAGAAGTATGAACTAATTCTAAACAGTGATTAAGCAATTATTATTTTCATTTTACTAATGACATGACTTCTAGAGTTGCAGTGTCAGAATATTCTCTTGGAAGGAAAGGATGCAAGTGTAGACACCTCATCACTAGGTCCAATCCACCTCACTGGGCTACTTTCGGTTTTGTAAAAATTGGTCATGGCAACAAGTTTGAGATAATAGGTTCACTCTCAGACTGGCAACAAGCATGTGATTGAGCTGCATGAATCTGGAAAGGCTTGTCAAACAAAACAGGCTGGTTCACAGCTGAAAGAAAAAAATACTTCTGGCATTGTTCTAAATTCATAAACCGTATCCGACAAGGGGCTAAGCTGAGGTTGTGGTATGGCCCCAGTCCTGGGATTGGTCCCACCTACTTTGCTTAGTTCCTGACCACATCTGTTAATTCAGTGGTGATGTGATTATGACATTAACAGTGATAGGTTTCCCCTGCCCAGCTGCTTATTTGATTGTCGATACTAGGTGAATGGGGCAGGAGAGGCAGTGGTTGGGCGCTGATGTGTTAATGAATCCCATGTCTCAATAATTAACACATCTTCTGGATAGCTTTGCAAAAATGCAACTTTTGCTTCAGATTTGACATTTAAGAGCATCTCCCTTTGCTTTGTGTTTAAAGTTTAAACATTCCGTCCAAATTTTAAAGGTGATAAGCAAATTTAGTCTATTTTTAAGGAAGGAAAACTTTTTTCCTTTTGACTTTTCTCTCACCATGTACAGTTGTTTCTGAAGAATGTGTCTAGGGATTGAGTCAGAACAACCAGGGCAGGCGAAGTGGCTCATGCCTGTAATCCCAGCACTTTGGGAAGCCAGGACAGGTGGATCACCTGAGGTCAGGAGTTCGAGACCAACCTGGAAAGAGCTCCTAGAAGAGTCACTGATAGAACCAACTGCTCACAGCTTCTTTGGGTGCTAGACTCATTTAACAACCAGTTATTGGAAAAATTTTCAATCCTTTTTGATAAGAAAGGTTCTCATTAAAAAAAAAAACTAAATCTATGCAGAATTTATGAGAACAACCTGAGAATATCAAGAATATTTTAAGTCTCATACATATATTTATCATAGACTTATCTATCTCAAATAAGATCTGGAGTGTCAAATTTCTCACAGGATTACCGATGGCAGTAAAAGCCTTGCTCTCCTTAGAGTTTTGGACTGAAACTTCAAAGACAATATTTTCTTCTAAATTTAACAATAACAGTTGTAGTTAAAAATAACTTTCCATTATAATATGATGTTATCGTTTGCTTAGATTCAATGCTACAAAAGTTCTGTTGATGAAATAGAAATAAAACAAAGTCTTTCCACTATTTCCAAGGGTAAGTGTCCTAGACGGGCTCCAGTATGTAATGCAGTGGCTGGTTAAGTAGTTTCCAATAACTTGGTATTGACATTACTGCCCCTTCTGCAATCTCACTCCTTACTCTGATAAAAGCGCTCTGAGAAATCTCAGGTACCAACTGTTAGAAAGGGCTAGTTTGCCTGCTAGCAGGATCTTGGAGGGAAAATGCTAGGGACAAGATGATCAGTGAATATGAAAATTGGAAGTTAGTTCAGTTAAGAACATCTAAGCTAAACTATGAACGGCAGAGGACCCCTGTGGTCAAAGATGTCCCGGTATGTGTGGTGGGACTGGGTGGGCCTCCTACTCCTCTGCTCCCAGCACACCAAAACACATGTTTAGAAAATGCTGATTAACAACAGGCATGGGAACCTGCCCGCTCAGTGCTATGTTTGGAGGGAAAATATAAAAATCTCATGTTTTTAATCCCCCAGGGTTTGACCTTGACCAGCATATTTTTTTCAAGAGCTTTTTTCAACACTTTCCCAAAAGGCAGAGGGCAATTAAAAGTCAGAAAGAAACTCTAATTGGCCCTGAAGATTTTCTGTCAGAAATGCTTGCTAAAAAAGAAAGAAAAATAAATTGATTTAAAAAAAGTACTTCTCTTTGTATTACAGAATATGTTTAATTAATATTATTCTAAGCCCTTTTCAAACAGCTCTGAATTCGTATCTTTAGCTAAAAACGGAAATCAGGAATATGCTTCCTTCCATGCCTCTCCAACCCTTTCTCAAAAGATATCTGATACTAGGACAATCCTAGACATACAAAAATGCAGCTGAAGTTTACAGAGATCACCTACTTTTACGTGTGTGTCTCTGGGCTGTATGCTGTAGCGAGAGAGGGGATAGAGGAGAACTCGTGCTGAAACAATGTCTGATCCTCATATAAACAGTTTTCTAACTATCGTTATAAATCTTTTTAAAAATTTTTTCACCAGTTGGAATGGAAACTTTTAGTCAAAAAAAAGAATATTGAAAACAACACTAGGATTTGCTGTGCATTAAAAAGCCAGTGTATCAGAAGCCTTCTAACTACTGACAGATCAGTCTGGGCCTTGTGGTTCATCTGGGCCAGACTCAAGCTCAGTATCCCATCTAATGTATCAAATATTTACATATGAAAAATTCTGAAATGTAAAAATCAACATCAAAATGGAATCAGCCTTTCATAAATGAAATTGCTAAACTGTCAAGTTGTAAAATTTAGAAACTTTATGGCTAAAGGAAGAAAGGGAAATTATTGAATGTAATTTTAATGAGATACCTGTATAGATCCAATGTATTCTACAAATAACTCAATAATTTGGAAACGTGTGCCAAAAACATGCTTTTCTTTGGTTGCCAAAGCCAAAAAGTATGTATGCCCAACTTTGATTTTCATATAAAACCTGAGAATATAAATTTAAATTACACTGTTGTTTCTGGAAACTGGGATTTATTTCATTTAAATATAATAACTTTCAAATATCTTAGGGCAATTTGTAATAAAAATCCTAGTTAACACATTTTTGTGCCAATTCTCTTATTTTTAAATATGCTCTTATCAACAACACAGAACATTCTCATCCCAAATGCCATATTACTCAATTACATGAGCATTATTTGAATGTACAATCTTTCAAGATTTCTTCCTTGGAGTATTTCTCAAACTTGAGCATTAGGATGAGTACAGGAAGGGAGAGCAAGGTATCTACAGAAAATATTATTTTTCTCAAAACTAGCCATCTGGATCATATCACTGTTAGGTTTAATGTTGGTACAATTTAGTTCACTCTTTGTTTTTTAGGTGGAATTATGTCAAAAAGTGGTTACATAGTTGGTTACTTAATTGAATTGTTCTTTCCATTTGGAAAGAATGGGAAATAGAGTCAAGTATCTGATCTTCACATTAGAGGGAGGGCCAAAAGTTCTCCTTAGATAATTCATCTCTTGTTTTACTATGTGGCTTCAAGGGGTCTAATAAAAAGTTGTGTAAATTAAAAGAAGGTTGGGAATGTAAGGAAAGGTCTCTGAAAATCTCTGGGCAGGATTCTTCTTGGTGAATAAGCAATCTTAGTATGGAGGTTTGTGTAATTATTCTAGTAAATTTATCGCCCCTGCCCCCCAGCACATTTTTGGATTTCACTAGGTGTATCTGTCTTTGCAGTCAACAAATTAGGAGGGCTGGGCTATATATTAACTGTCAAAGTAGACAGATTAACAGTGAAGTTAGCTAATTTCTCTCTCGGTCTGTTTGGCTATTAATGTGAACTTTTCTACCATTTGCATAGCAGAAAAATAGTACCCACAGAGAAGCATTTGACCCACTCATATTTCTTAGAGGCATGGAAGGTATATATTATGTTTTTCTATGTTTACATACTCCACCTTTGTAGAAACTCTCATGGGCATCAGGGATGTGAATGTTGGTTCTCATTCCCAATCCACACCTACATATATTGATAGAATAAAAGGCTAGGTCGATGGGCTCTAAAGCATAATAAATAGGATTCAAGAGGTATAAAATAAACAACACTATTATAGTGTGTAACTGTAGGTATAATCTGTCCCGCTCATTTATAAAGATCCCATACTATGTCCTAGTGACTGTTATCTAGGTGGAATGTCATTATATTTTATTTCTCCTATGATAAGTTCACTTTCAGAAAAACATGTCTTGAGCAATCACTTTATATCATAAGCCCTTTCCCTATTGCTGAGAGGTAATAGTGAGCATCACTAAGGGTAGTTGGATATAATGGGAGTAGCCATCGAAGAACTGCAAAGGCTGAAATTAGGGAAAGGAAAGGAAAGATCTGGCATTTAAAACATCTCCCTTTGCTTTGTGTTTAAAGTTTAAACTATTAAACTTTTTTTTTTTTTTTTTTTTAACCTATTTCCAAGGGGAAAACTCTCCAACTCTTTGAAAAAAGGCTAGGGAAGCATGATTCTAAAAAATGTGAACCACTGAATCAGCTATGAATGACTGCATTGATAACAGATAGACAAGACAATTTTGGGCAAGCAAGTCTTCCTGAAAAAATATGGGTCATAATTTTAACTACTAAGTCATAGTGCTTTTTGAAGTTACAAAGTAATGCTCTTTCCTAAAAATAAAATGAACAATAATTTGCATAACAACTGATTTAAATGTTTCTTACAAAATTAAATCAGAGAACCTTTGACAAAAATGAAAATGTGGACAGCCTCTGAGTACATGTGGACATCTTGACAGGCAGGGAAAACGTCAAAGAAAGTGAAATACTTACCATTTCTTGTGGGCTGGAAACCTGCAGAGATTTCCCTTGGGAGTTCCACCTCTCAGTGATTGCTCCTTCTATAGATAAGACAGTCTCTGCTTTGAGAGACGATTAATCATGGCCTAATTAAGCTCCCAACATGAAATATCTATTTCAATTGTTTACCCTTCCCATGCTGTCCTTGTGGGTGTAATACCATCAGGACCGCCCAGCATTTTGAAATGTACTGCATGATGGGAAGACAACAAGATGGTTAGAAGTGGCAAGTACATAATGGTAAAAAGGAATAGCAGAACTGCATTCTATTAGCAAAACTCTGCAGGTATATCTGAATCTAAGGAATCCACTTATAATAGCATGTTTCTTTTTCTGAAACAGGATTCTGTATCTTCCGCATAATGCACTCACCAATTTAATGATTGGAATTTATATTTAACTTTGCTCAGTTTTACCAACTGCCTTGGCCAAGTGAAGTGATTACAATGATAAAAGCTGAATGCCAGTTGTAGGTCAGGTGAGATCCAATATTACATGTTGTCAATCATAAAATGGCCAAACATTCCTGAAGTTATGAAACTACACTCAGAACTTGCTCTGGATGCAACTGCCCAAAATCATAGTCAGAAAGTCAGAATCAACAGAGAGACTCCATACCCTGAGCCCAAAAATATTAAAAGAAGTCTTAAAGGGGCTGATTTATGCTCTTGAGTAGGCGAAGTTCTGCCACTATTAGAGGATGGAGGCCATCATCATCTACCAGAGAAAATTTTCTAATTGCTTCCACAGAGTTAGCAGATGTACGTCATTCTCACTTTATTTTAACAGTTTAGAATCAGGGACCTTTTGCTGTGGAATCACCAATGAATCAAGACCCCTGTGGAAAATGCAATGTGAGTGGTGAGCTTTCATTAATAGTGAGGCCACAGGGGAAAGGCATGCATCAGAATCTTTGCAGGGTTTCTAAAACAATATTTTGTAACAATTTTATGTTTGAAAAGCAACAAAAAATTACTGCTATTAGGCTATGAACTGCAAAAAGCAAAATTTTATAAAACCCTCACTGGTTGAAGGATGGAATCAGAAAATTTGAACCCATTAAAATTTGCTTGTAAGAAGTTGATAATTATCAGGTCACAGAATTTTTCTGAAAGGTTGTTAGATGGTCAAGGAACTCTGGTCACTGAATTAATCTTTTTGCTGTTTAAAGAAATAGATGTTGGCTGCTCATTTTGTGTTAAACCAAAGGCTGGTACTCAAGAGACATATTGACAGTTTGATACAATAAAATATTTAAATAATGCCTTCATTCATACATGAAAGTATACCACATATGACCATATAAGAATATAATGAGGAATACTAAAGAAAATTTTAAAGATGATCAGATGAATAAACTAGCATTTACTTGTACACGTGGACAGATTCTATTATAGTAAGAACTAAGTCCACAAATATGTCAACTTCAAATAAGTACACAAACCTTAGAGGTCACATTTTTTTCCCCACAAATGCTTATTCCATTTCTGACGTCACTTCCTTCTATACTCTTTTGACTATATGATACATGAAGTCAATAACATACAGACAGAAATTATTAATGCAAGGCGGAAGTTCTGCAAGCCAAGAGGAATATAACATATGAAACTAAAAGAGCAATTTACTTAAGCATCCCCTTGGGAAGAAACTGTACTATCATCAATTTTGGGATTGGAATTTTTTGGGATCGACTGATTTGATGTAATACTCTGCATGCTAAAAAGTTGTCTGACATGTAACTGTTTATGGGCTCATGATCCTGGATGCCGGAAAGGATGTAGATAGAGTCATACTAAGCAATGTAAAAAAATCAGTGAAATGGAGGAATGTCCAACATATATCTCAGCACTGTAGGACAGACAAATATTCTGACACTGTGTTCTCTTGGGACATTAAAAAAGAGAACATTGCATGACCGAAGGGTTGACGTTTGCAAGAGTTTGAATACTTGGTGTCTGCTTTTTTTCTTTGGATGATGATACCAGTTGCACAATAATACCATTTTGGTTTTTATTTCTTCAAAACATGAAAACAAAAAATGAAGTAGATGACAATGAGAAAAGAGAAAACATTTCATACAGAATATGCTGTATCACTAGTGATTAAATCAGAAACAATTAGAAACTTTATTTGTCTGTGTCAGTAATATGTACCATTTATAAGGAAGTGCACAATTAGTGCATTTCCCACCCCCCCCAAGCTGTGCACAATACACACAAAATAAAATAATTTTACACAACTATAATAATAACAATCCTGAACAACCAGAATCATAGTTTCCTAGAACATGAAAATTTAAAAAGCAAACAAACCAAAAAGCTTTCAAATTGAAATTGACCAATGCAAGAATTTCTTAAAGTTCTCTGTGAAAATTTGCTACAGGATTATTGACATTCCTAATACAGCTAAAAAATGAGTGCAAAAATTTTTCTAATGTTTAAACAACTTATATTCCTTGAATATATTTACTTGGTGCTTCTAGGCTAGCTTTCCATTTAGCAATTCTCAAAACAAAACAAAAAAAGGATGGGAAAGATGGGTTAGAATGACAAAGAATTGTAAAGTGTGGGCCATAGAAAAGTTCTATGGCCAACAAAGATAAAAGATGGGATACATTGGGCTTTCTCAGTGATCTGGATCACCAACATGATTGCCCTTCTTGGTTTAAAATGGAGAGAGATATTTATCTGCAAGTTGGTCAAAGATAAAGAGGGTGGTTTTCCAAACATATGCTTTATGCTCTCTTAGTTAAAGAAAATCTTGGGTATAAATACAATTTGGACAATTGCTTTGATACAGTTTCGGTGTTTTTATGTTAAAAGAGTTCATAATTTTTTTTTCTTGCAAGATAAAAATCTTTCCATATGGCTTTCTTCACTTTTACTCATGAAAATAGTAATCACATAAACTGTAACCCTTCTGAGGGCAGGGATCTAGACTGTTTTGTTCATGGCTTAGTCCCCAGAAAGTATCATACTACCTGGCACATTAAGTGGGTAACCAGCATTTAATTACTCATTCAGTCACCAAATGTTTATTAAATGATGAAGGATCATGGTTACTGAGTGACAGAAGAAAAAAATAAGTCTCAACAGCTTTAATTTATTAAGTATTTTTGAATCAATACAGAGGGCTAGGGATGTCTCCTGCCTGGGATTCCTTATAGACACAGAAGTCTCCGAGAGGTGACCAAAGTCATTCTATTTTTTTTTTCTCATTAGTGGACTCACTACTTTGGAATGTTGGGTTTATCCATGTTCTTTGGTATTTTAACATAGAAACAGCTATTCTTTTTGAAGGGTTAAAAACATCCCAGTCCAATCCTCCTGGGAGGTACTTATTTAATTGCCTTCTCTTTCAGCATAAGTAGAGGAGACACACTTTTAAAGGCCCATTGGTCACCCTGGCTTCTTTCTTACTCAGGAACTACTGATATAATCAAAGGGGACTAGACTGGACAGTGAAAGAAACAGGGCTCAAAATAGCCTTTTACGTAAAAAAATAAAATGAACAAACCAGCACTATCTACCGTCTGTGCCAGACAGTGCAGATGTGAAATAAATACTTTGCAGGGAGGGGTGTTGTGGACAGGGTGGCTCTGAAAGCCTAGGCACATCCAACATACCAACGTCTCTATAAGGCCTTTCTCGTTGGCCTTCCTGAATTAATGGGTGATTTTTAGAGGCCTCTGATGTGTTCCACATGGCTAATTTTCCATGAAGATCTTTGTAGTTTGCCTGCTATCCTCTCAATAACTTTAACTTCTCCCCACATGACAGTTATTGCTTCTTAGAAATGAATGTGCAGAACCATGAACAATAAGCCATTTTCTCCTTTTATCCCTAGTAATTAATCAAACTCAATAACAACACAAAAGTAACAACTTAGGTGAAAAGAAAACTCACTATGTCTTCAATGTCCAATCAACATTGCCAAATGGGAGAACAGTATGTACTATACTCTACTATATACAGATACTCTTTGTTTTATTTGTTTTTCACCATGCACTGGGTAACAGGTATCACAACAACGTTTCCGAACAGGCACATGAAGAAGGAGCAAATGTTCAGTCATGACTGGAACAGGATTGTGCAAGCCATGGATGCCTTTGAAAATAAAACGGACAGACAATCCCAAGCAATGGCAACATGGGACTGACACACATGTTAATGCAAATGGAAAACGATGATGTGCTTTTTGAATGGGGTTATTCTTACTGTTTGCATAGGGGATGGCAGGTGGACAGGAGGAACAGGGTTGGGATGGGGCACCTGGGGGCTTAGCTGGGCTGAATGCTGGAAGAAGGACCTTGCTAATCATAGTCCAGAGCTAAAGAGATAAGAAAGAAAGGATTTTGCGTGTTCCTGGGAATCTAGGCACGTTTTCCTTGTACCTGTTAAACGAGACTGCCAGGTATCACATGTTTAAATATCAGACTATATCTAGAACCATTGGATTTCCTGGCTCCATTCCACTCTTATGCTTCTTCTTGGAGGCAGCTTCACCTCTGCTCACATTCCGGAGACAAGCATGAACTTTGGTAATACAATGAAGACGTGCTTCTTTCTTCTTCCATGCCCATATTTTTTCTTAATCCAAAATAAGTTTTAAAGTGATTGGGGGAGGTGAGGGGGAATAGTAATGATTTAAATTTTTACCAAAACCCATTTACATTTGGATAGTTTCACTTTCCACAAAGAAAGGCAACAACCCTGACCCTCCCAACAAAACAAAACAAAATAACAGAAATAAAGCCAAACATTAACTATCTCCCCAGCCCCATTGAAAACAAAATCAAAAACAAGAAAACAAATCAAAGCCTTAAGGATTTATGAACCTGGAGAGAGTGGAGCCCTTCTAGACTGAGCTGCAAAGATGGCCCTGCCTCCGTGCCTTGTTGAACATGATGATGCCCCTGGGAATGGGAGGTGATGGTTTTTTACTTCGGCCCTAGTACAGAGTATATGCTCTTGAAGCTGGATTCCATCAGCAGGTAAGTGAACATGACAAACGTCAGTTTCCTCTGTCCGTTATACATAATTTTTATGTATATATATGTATATATATAAATTTACTATATCTGATAGTTCCTTTAGAAGCCTTTTATGTGGCAGTAGGCCTCCAGGGAGGAGAAGAAAATGTACAAGAGCCATAGGAGCACAAAGAGGCAGGATGTGAGGAGCTTGGCAGTCCGGGGCCCACCCAGCTCACCTCCGATTTCTGGCCTCCGCCGATACAGCAGCACCCCCACATTGATGAAAGCAAAAATGGTGAAGAGAGTGACAGAGAAAGCTAGTGTGCCAGGGGACACTTTGAACTGTTCCCCGTTGGCTGCGTGGTAGATGGCAGCGATGGACCAGGCCACACCGATTCCCAGGAAGACGTTCACCGCGTTGCTGCCCGTTACGTTACCTATGGAGGCGTCTGCATACTGGTCCTGGGTGGCTGCCACTTTGCTGGCAAATGTGTCTGCAGAGGAAGAAGATAAAGTCAATGACACTCGATCTTGTAGAGATGTCTTTGGAGTGCTGCAAGCTTCAGCTGTGTACTCTAGGACCCAACCCTTAATATAAACCCAGTGACCAAGAGATGGCTTTGATGTTCCTTTGAGTCAGACTCATGGGGTGGAAAGAACAGGATCTAGATATTGGGAGTTAAGCGTTCAGTGCTGGCTGTGTTACGGACTGAGCAAGTGATCTTGGTCCCAAGTTCTATATCCACAGATACTGCGGTTCTTTGTAATATTGAGCTTGCAGGGCGGCATTTTTTCAGAAAGTAGTCACAGCTCACCTGCATCAGAATCAAGTGGGGTCCTTTCAAAGAGTGAGTATTGAAAGGTGCCATGCGGCTGTGCTGGTCATAATGACAGCGGCCCAGGAATCTATTTTAACAGTATCCTAAAAGATTCTAGGTCACTAAAGTTTGGGAACAGCTGCTGGAGGGTATTACTAAAAGATGCTGTATCCGCTGCTCTAGTTTATAGATGAGAAAGTTAAGATGTCGGGAGAGTTTTTTTCAAGATTCAAGAGCAAGCCAATAGTGGAACTGAAAACAATTGAACTATAATAGTGTAGCTGACATTTGCTTAGAGCCTTAAGAATGAAAAAGCAGATTCAGCTATATTGCTGCATTGATTGTGATGGTAATTTTATGAGGTGAGGGAACGAGGCTTAGAGATGACAAGTAGTGGATGCAATATCACAACTAGGAAAAAAACATGTTAGGGCTACAGCTCTTGCCTCATGTCTTCAAGGTGAATGCTTTCTCATGGCGCTTTTCTACCTTTCATTGTGCTGTGGGCACCAATGACCATTTTCAAAGCCCTTTATTTACTCATAAGCCTGACTGTATCTTTTTGTGATGATAGGAAAATCTTGGTTCACTACAGAAGGTTGAACAACAGTGACTTAAACTTCTTGATGGGTAGAACACACGGGTTTAGAGCACATTTGAGCTGGGGGACTTCAAATCCTGCCTTCGCAGCTGACTGTGTGACTCCGGAAGATTACTTAACTTCTCTGGGCTTCAATTGCCTAATCTGTTAAATGGGGTTGGTACTGCTCACTTCAGAGTGCTGTTGGTAAGCTGAAATATTACATGTAAATAAAATGCTTTTGATGCTTTTTGGCACAAAGTAGGAGTGGCTGTTTTTGTTGTTTTGGGAACACAATATAAACCGAGCAGGCTAGATCAGTTTAAAAGTTGAGGTAGGATCTGAAATAGCTTCCTGTATTAAGCATGTGAAGAGAACTTGGAAGATACTCAATTTCTTGTCTACATTACGCCTACTTACACCAAAGTCCTGGCTGGGCACGGTAGCTCATGCCTATAATCCCAGTACTTTGGGAGGCCGAGATGGGCGGATTACTTGAGATTAGGAGTTTGAGATCAGCTTGGCCAACATGGTGAAACCCTGTCTCTGTACTAAAAATACCAAAAAAATAAAAAAATAAAAAAAATGGCCAGGCATGGTGGTACACACCTCTAATCCCAGCTACTTGGGAGGCTGAAGCATGAGAATTACTTGAACCCAGGAGGTGGAGGTTGCAGTGAGCTGAGATCATGCCACTGCACTCCAGCCTGGGCAACAGAGTGAGACTCCATCTCAAAAAAAAAAAAAAAAAAATCAAAGTCCTTCCAGCTACCTTGCACAGTAAGTTTATAGCAGATATTAATAACTGTCAAATTGAACTTATTTCCAAAGCCAGTAACAGCAAGCATTAAATGACCGCAAGGTGTTGTGTTATCTGCTCTGGTCCTCCTGAGGTCCTGGGCATGCTCTGAGCATGTATGTAGTTGTACGAGCATGTATGTAGTTATGCTATTGCCACCATCCTTCCTCAGTAAGCTTCCAGTGGGGAAGATATGTACAGCATGTAAATTTAGATCAGCCCATGGATTCCCTGCTTTACAATGGATAAGAAGGTTTTTTAGGCTACTCAAAGGCTACTGCATCTGCAGTTATCACATTCTTTCTGAAAGGGAGTTGGTCAACTCTGAAGGCCTGTCATCGATTCTGCCCTCCGTCTGTGATGGAAAGCAGATCTAATTATTATTTCATAATTAAAGAAGTAGGCAAATGCTGCTTATTCCATGCTAGGCACTATGCTACACAGCTAACGTGTATATTCTCACTCAACCCTCTCACAAGCATTATGGGCTAGATGTCATTACTCCACTTTGATGATATGAGAAACTGTGACATTGTGATATTATGCCTCTTGGATAGGGTCTTTGCAAATGTGAATTTTTAAACCAAAGTCTGATTTCAGAGCCCATTCTCACACCACATTGCCCCTTCCAGGAAGCCTGAAGTTTGTCTTTCCTCTTAGCTCATTTCAGGTGGCCCTGTTGCTTTCACTCAGAAACTCTGAAGCAGGTTCTTACCAAATGCTCTTTACTGTATCAGGAGAACAAAGATTGAAGAAGGTGTGGGCAGTTTGTGAATCCAGACTCCTGGATTTGTGCTGCTTTGTGCATTCATGATCACACATTCATGCAGCCCAATCAGCTATCACAGATAAGCGAGACAAATCTTAATGGTTTCTTGTACTTCATTATTAAAAGTTAATAGAAACAGGGCAGCAGTAGCCTCAAAAGGAAAAAAAAAGGAAGTTGCTTTTTTTTTTTTTTTTTAAGGTCAGGCAGTGGAACAAGGAAAGGAAAGGAGCAAGAGTCTGAGGCAGAAGAAAGCACCTTCCAGCTCAGCTACAGCTGAGAAACACCTGAGATGTTATTCTAAGATGAAATGGCTGGTAGCACTGGCTGGTGGTGAACAGATGGCCACGTTAGGTGGGGCAGTTGTAGGGGTGGTAATTCCCTCTGTATGCTACAGGGACAGGTGACCTGGTGCTGTTCCATAGCACACACCTTCTTACCTCCCCTGGCACCTGGTACATTGCACACTGGACTTCCTGGGTACCCCATATGTACTCAGAAACTCTGGGCTTTCTGGATGGCACCTTTGCTGCTGCACCAGAAGGAAAGGAAGTTTAAGATCAAAGACTCCTGAGTCTGGGGACTCAAAGCACCCAAACCAGTCCTTTAGGATGACATGGAGGGCACACCTGGGTATGCAGCGGTTTCCTCTCCCTCAAGCCATTTATCAGTAGCCTATTAATGTGAATGTTGCATGAAGATTCTTACTTGTAATAATAATATGTTCCTATTTTCAAATGTCTTTCTTTGAATTTCCTAAAAGTTAATAGCCAAAGTGACTAGCTTGTCACATAAGTTAAACATGTTTTTGGCTACTTTGTGTCTCATAGGTTTTATTTACTTGGGTTAGACATCAGGCCTTTTGTCTGTTTTTATTTTCAATTCAAAAGCAACGTAAAAAAAAAAAAAATTGCAGGAACACATGAAAATCCAAACCACTAACCTTAGCTCCAGCAGAGACAACTCTGTTTTCCAAATGAAGTGCGATGGATTCTCCCCAAGTTACCTTTTATTGCTGCTTTGCTGCTCAACACACAGGGCAATACATCACATACCATATGTTAGGTGCTGCCAAGCCCTACTTTGAACACTAAGCCTGTAACCTGCCTATGGTTAAACCAGGCAAATGCCATTTCCTAAAATAAAATCCAAGAAATAACGACTGCCTTGGGCTTGAAGGGGATATAATAATATTCAGAGGTTGGCCCATTAGATAAAAACTTATATATGGATCAGATTTCCAATGCGATTGACACAAAATATGTGTCAATATAATAACATATGTATTTTTTCCTTCATATATGTCCCTGGCTAGGTTTTTAATAGTTTTTGCTATTAACTCCCACCTTGAATTCTAATTAAATTTAGATCAGTCATACAGTTTTAGACTTTTAGTCCTGTCTCCTTGATACATATGACTATAAATCAATAAGAAGGAAGATTGTCGAGGAGACAGCATGGCTGGAATTAAACTACACATCACAAAGTCAGGACGTAACTGTTCTTTGCAGACCTGCCTCAAGTTCATGGTATATAACCTTGTCCAAGTCATCTGGTCAACATGCAAAAATAGGCCAATACTCTCCCTTTCCTCCAGCAATTATTCTTTACCTAAATTTCTCAAACTTTATTGCTACTCATAGGCTAAGCCTTAAACATCTCTTCTGTAAAAAAGGTCATTCTCACAGTCTTGCAGGATGGATGCAGGGATAATGTATTATCTGGAGCAAGGGTTTCGCCCCAGATGGTTCATCTTATTCTTGGCTCTTAGTGTTCTTTGGGGACCAGCTGTTCAGCTCTCCAATGCTTCATGCCCAGGAACTGACACTGGCAGTGGTTTTAATTGGAGACCATCCTGGTTATGAAGGTCTGCTTGCTTCTCCCAGCAACCAGACCTTGATGTATTCATTCACTGACACTGAAAGAGGCAGCCAAGGTGTACAGATCTTCATGGTGTACTAGTGGAAGAAGCCTCATCAAAGAGACTCTCGGCTCTTCCAACTGTCTGTATGCTCTCGGCAAGTCACTTCACTTTTTTTAGATTGCAGTTTCCTCATTTAATTAGAATATCTCTAAGACTCTTTCTAACTTTACTATTTGGGTGGTGCACAGAATACACTAAAATACTAAATTTATATGCAATGTATGATTTTGGCGGTTTTTTTGATAGGAGTTTGTACATAACCACTCTTCACAATAATTAACTGATGATTATAACTATCTTATCATTGTGAAGAATAAATGACTTAAATATTTGAAAATCCTAGGAAGATCTCAAGACCTGAAGATACTACCTTTGATCAAACTGTGACAATATTTATGGAATTACACTACATGGCACAGTCATTTACCTTTTAAAATTAGGTAAGAACTGTTGGCAAAATTATCAACTTCAAATCACTCTGACTGGCCATTGATTGATACGAGTGAAGCCAAGGTGGCAGACAGATGACCATGTTTCAAAGGCTGTGTCTAGTGTTTGTTAATAAAGTCACAGAAGTGCCTGGAGAGCTTTGCTTAAAAAATGTAGGTTTGGGGCTTCACCCCCAAGCTTGTCCAGCCTGCCTTATTTTGTTGTTGTTCTGTTATGTTTTGTTTTAGGCTTTTGGCAGCCTGAAGCCATGGTTTTTAGTTTCTGTCTCTAGTGATAAGCAGACAAGAGGGATGTCGAAGGGGCTTTACTGGCCCAGCCAGAAACAGAAACTAAGAAGCCATGACTGTATTCTCTCTCTTGGACACCCCTGCTAGATCCACTTAATCAGATTCTCTGAGGACGGGATACAGAAATCTATCTTTTAACAAGTGGCTTAGGTTCTTATTTATACCAAGGCTTGAGAACCATAGCTGTAAGACAAGGGAAGGGGAGATACCACTCTAAGTGCCCACAGTTTTGGGGGCCTTCTTGGGAGTAATAGATGTTTGAGTTCCAGGAAAGTAGCTAATCAGAAGTAAGAAGCTGGTTTCTCTTAGAAACATGGATGCCCCTGGCAATAGTGGTTATTTTGCTGATAAAACGTGGGTAGGCGTCATGGAGATGCTGGGGGCTTCTTCCACTCACAATATGGTTATTCTCATATTTTTTAATCCTATTCCAGCTACCCTAAAAGGCCAAATGAGGGGGAATTACCTAAATTGATTGAATTCTGCTGCTCTGTTTGCCAGGTTGGAAGCTTACCTACTTCATAGGGTTTTGAAGGAAATGAGTTAACACGAATAGAATAGGGCCTGGCACTTAATGGGTGTTCAGTATTATTAGCTATTTTAATAATACAACAGAGCCAGATCCCCAGAGAATCCATACACGGTAGGGAATTCTGACTATTGCCAATGATTCTATTCTTTTAAGGAGTTATAACATCCTTTAAAAATTATTAACTTGACAATCCTTTGCATTTAAAAGTGTGATAGAGCTTAAAATTCTTAATTATTTTACTTTGAAAATTTCATACAACCGAAGTCATTAAAAGACATTAGAGCTCTTTTGGTTTAAAGCCCAGATCTTACTAATGGCTGTAAGGTAGATGTCTTTGCTTAAACAGTGTATATATTCCTCTCTTTTTTCTTGCCTTCTGTACCCTCATCTGTCTTGCTCTTTTAGAATTAAAAGAGAAATATTGTTTACTTATGTACTTGTTCTTCTGCTGTCACTGAAGACCTTAAACAAGCATTTGTCTTTGGTTGTGATATTTATTTACCCAAGCAAATAGAAAACCTCTCTCTCTGTCTCTCTCACACACACACACTTCACTGGTTCATGTGAAAAGAATCATCATTGGGCTTCCAAGTGAAGTTCAAGAGGTAAGGGAATTGCTGATGTTTGATTGATTAATAACCAGGTAGATGAGGAGTTGAAAAAAGGAAACACTGAAAATTTCTGCCCATAAAAGTTGTCCCTGAAGAGGGTAGAGAAGAAATGGAGACAGTGACGTGACCTAGTTTTAGAAGAGGAGGAAGCAGAGATAAGTAAAAAGTTCAAGAGGACCTATATTGGCAGGATCAGGGCACCTGCTTCTAGTCACTTTTGTCCCCAGCTACAAACGAGAGTCAGCAGGACAACTTTTGAAAACACGAACTTGCTAGCCCCACCTTGAGTTTCTGCTTAATCGGCCTGAGATGTGGCTGGAGCATTGGTATTTATCAAAGCTTCCCCAACCAGACTGAGCTCCACTAACCGACCACTCACAGCCCTGGTTTCTTTGTCCCTGTAAGGAGGACAATGATGCCTCCCTTGGATTAACTGAGGTAATGATGTATGGAATGAGTGACACATAGATTTGTTTTTAAAGTAACCATTTTTGTTACTGAACAAATTAGCTATTTTTCATTTTTGCATGTTAACTTGAATGTTTGCACTTTATGGCGGTGCCCCGGGCTTAGTTTTCCTACTTTGTATCTGATATCCTGCTATATTTTAAGTTCAAAGAAAGAAATTTATTCTAATTAAAGGAGAGAAAAAATGGAGGTTTATTTTTCAGGGAACACAAAACAGAGAAGCGAAAGGATACAAACCAGCAGCGCAGCACTATTTGATCTGCTTTCCAAACTGTAATTCGAGTCACGTTCTCAAAAGGAAATGATAAGACTCCACTACACACACCTAGAATAGGATTATTTTTCAGTGTGATGTTCACAGGTGTCCAAGAGAGGATCCAAGGGGTGCTGACAAGGTCTAGATAACTGATACATTTGACAACGGACAGAGAGTCCAAGGAAAATATCAAGAAGCTTCATCATGTTCCACTCCGACTGTGACTATACAATGGTAAAGCAGCTGATCGTTTGCAGGAAGATAAATACAATGATTCCATATAGAAACATCAGGCTGACTCCTTTGGCAAACATGGATCAGAAACGGATGAAGAAGGAGCTATTTTCATGAAAGACACCTTTTTCCTTCATACCATTAATGGAGATAATTCTCTGATAAAGAAAATTACACTCTGCCACTCACGTACACACACTCACTTCACTGGTTCGTGTAAAAAGAATCCTCATTTGGCTTCCAAATGATGAATAATTTTTTTTGATTCCTTAAATTCTTGGCTTCTCCTGGCATTACATTTAGGCTGTCTTTATAGTACTTTAAAATGGGCTGGAATGAACCTGCTTTTAAAATAGCATCAAGTTTTTGATATTTTCAGTTTTGAGCCATGATTCTATTACTTTCATAATAACTCTTAATAATACAAAGTCTATGAGGGCAAAAAAAATTATGAGATTTGGTTAAGCAACATTTGGCTAATTTTGAAAAGGAAAAAAGCAAGGGCAAATTTGAAGCTAAAAACAAATAGCTGAATTAATTGTCATTTTCCCAAGCCAGATGGTTTGTTATTATATAGATATAACTGAAACTAACTTCCTGCCTTAAACACAATCTAGGGCTGCCCTGCACAGATTGGTGTCCTCTGACTCGCTTCTCCTGCCTTCCCAATAATCTCCCTCTTTCGGTTAATCCTCTTTGCATTTGAAGCCTAGTTCTTTCTTCTATGCTTTGTTCTATTTCTGGAACATCCATCTCCTATCCAAATCTCCTCAAATTCTCTTCTCTCCTATTTTAGAAATAGTAAAGACACAGGTTCCCCTGTCTTGCTAGAGCTAGCTGAGAAGGATCAGATAGAGAAACTGTACATTAACTTGAAGAGATATATAAAGAAAACAGAAACCTTCATTCTCACCTGCAGGTAGCCTTAATGGGTTATAAGGAAACTTCGTTGTCAGCTGGATTATACTGGTGTGATTCTAAGTGTATGGATCTAGACAAGACACCGAAGATGCCCAAAATGTGCCTTTCCCCAATGGATATCTACCCAGTTACTCATTCCAGAGACACTTTTTTGAAGGGGCTGCTTTGTGTATTATCAGTTCACAAAAATATGAACACTATTAAAAGTAGGCCACTGCATGCAACCTCAATCCAGCACAGGAGGCAGCAGGTGACACTTGAGGACAGGTGAGACTTGAATGGGTTCTGAAAATTTCTGATAATTCACCTGTTTTGCCTTCCACCTTGCTGTGATTTGGTGTAAAATTTCCTCCATTAACTCATTCCTACGGATTAGTCATAGGATACAAAAAAGCATATGTGCCTATCAAAAAACTGAAAAGTCTACAAACTATTTGGTCCAGCAGTTCTCTACTTCTGAGGCTCTAGAAGCAATTTTACAAACACACAAATTTATATCAGGGATTGGAGCAGAGTTTCTATGTTAGAGAAAAATTAGAAACAATTGTCTATCATTTTAGAAAAAATAAATTGCAACTTCATATAACATGATATTGTGCAACTGTGAAAGTACACTAACAAAAACATTCATGACACACTGCTATGTGAGAAGGCAGCTTATGTAACTACGCCTACTATCAGTCCATAAAAAGTAGGGGTAATATTTGCTATATATCTGTATACACATTTTTTGTGCAATTTATTTAAATGTCCCAGGATTTCATAATTTTAAAGATGCAAATGGCTGAATGTAGATGGTGGTGAGATGGCAGGATTTCTTTTTGTTGCTTGCTTATTAACATTTTCTATTTACAAACAGCATGTATTGTTTATTGCTTGTGCTACTAAAAACTAATAAATGTAGGTTAAAAATAGACATTTAAATACAGAGTCTATCTGGGAAGGAGGGAACGGCTGAATTTCAGCTTTTTCCTCGTCCTTTTGGTTAATTCAGCATTCATAATTATGTTAGACAAATCCTTGGATGAAAAGCATCCTACATACTACAAACAGAGCAGGTGCATCTCAAAGGGTGTAGTGGGGAGGAGGAAGGAGTGGAATAGAAGAAGAGGAGATAGCCTTGACATCAGGATCTGGCCTGGGATCCAGTGTCAGGATCTGGTCACGGGGAGGAGGAAGGAGTGGAACAGAAGAAGAGGAGATAGCCTTGACATCAGGATCTGGCCTGGGATCCAGTGTCAGGAGGGTGCCTAGGACAGTCCACAATATGGAACAAGAATCCTAAAAAGCAACTTCACCCACTATGAAAGTTTGCACAGTACCAGCTGTGAAGGGAAGATGTGTTTATGTCTTCATTTTCCCCCAACTACTCCTGTTAAGCATTGAAGAACTGCGGAGTAGCACCAAAATCTTCTCTCTTAATTTTATATTTTGTGCTACAAATACCTTCTGTTTTATTTATTAACAGTATGTTTTAGTGACTTCAACCCACGAAATTGCTTTGCATATTCACTTAACCTGACAAATACTTTTTACAACCTCGTTAAGAGATTCATGTCCTTGAGATGTTTGGGAAGGGGGTGTAATGCCCATCTTTCATCATTTGTATTTGGGCTCTTATGAGATATGTAACTTATAATGAAAAAAAAAAAAAGAAAAGAAAAGAAGGCATAGAGCTCTACCTAAGCTGCTAAGAATATGCCATGAGCCTGATCTCTCAAAATGTTCTCCTTTGTCTCTCTCCCAGGGACATAGGATAGCTTCTTGTGGATACTTAACAAATAGCTTTTGTTAAATATCACTTATTTTTATAGATTCTTGTAATTTTCAGAGCAAGTCCATGAATGTTATACTATCTGCCGTGCCTGACAATTCTGAGGAGGAAGATGGGTGGGAAGAGTTACCCTTAGTTTCATTTTGTCAGGGGAGGAAACGGAAGCTCCTTAGGGGTCAGATGAATGTGAGGGCACGAGGTGGGATTAGAACCCACAGCCTATAATTTCTGGTGTTCAGGTCCTCATGCTGCCAGTCCATTTCCAGGATCCTTCATCAACTTGCCAGATAACAACTCCATGCTCCGAACATGATAACACAGCTATGCTGCCTAACTCTCAGGGCTGCTGTGGGTATCAAAGAGATAAATTATAAAAACATACTTTTAAAATGATGAAGCTATACAAATGTAGTTACTATGAAAGCATTTTGTGTGTGTGTGTGTGTGTGTGTGTTAAATGCAAGGGGTCTGCCTTCCTGAAACCATCATTAACCATTGGGAGCTTACTGTGATCACTTGTTGGATATTCCAAAGTCATAACTAATCCAGAATATTTAGAATGGAGGGTCTGTGGGAGAAGAATCCAGGGCGGTGGGGTACCATCTGCTGAGAACAAAGGTGGTAGGGGGGCTCATATGAGAATACCAGGTGCCGGAGTGAGAAGGAAAAATAATTCAAAGCCATTATTTGAAGTGGAAAGAAAATAACTTTTCAGTTTCTGAGACTAGACCTGCCTGAGTAAATCGGGGATGGGGGTGGGGGGGGGGGACACAGATTAGAGGTTTGAAGTGTGATTTGTTAGAGATTAGTAGTGTACAAAGTCAAAGCTTCCTATTAAAATACCCCCTCCCCCACGTAAACACTCTGTCTATTCTATGGCTCCATGATCGCATTTATATTTTCTTCTCAACTGTGTTCATCTTCTGTGCTACCTGATCATTTATCATCTGTTTATAAGTACCAGTCTTACTCCACGGGAGTAGACATATCATCTGTCTTGTTTATCCCCCATCTCCGCCATGCCCAACACTGGCCAGTACATAGTGGGTGATCCTTAAGTATATGGCTTGAAAGCCTATGCTTTGCCACTGGGTCATATTGCTTCCTTTGTTTTAATTTTTTAAATGGTATTTATCTCTTTTTTAATGATTTTATGAATGGTATAGAGGGAAAACCACTTGAAAATTTGATGATCAAGAATGCCACATTGCTTCAGAGACTCAGTTTGGGCTTCCTTGTTAGCTATTGGCATTGTCAAAATACAGTGTTTCATTGTGAATATTTCTTGTCACTAGTATTCCACTGTAGACTCAGTTCAGTTATAGAAGCTATAGATGAGAGAGCTTAATCTTTACTCTCAGGATAAGAATACTTGACATAGCAGAAAGTTATTTTCAGATTCTTCTATGTGGTTTGCCCCATTTTTCCCCAAAGCACAGACTAAGGGGCAGGAAGCACATCCAACCACTTCCAGTGCAGCCTCATACAAAGTGCTGGTTCCCCTTGAGTGACCAGAACTGCAGTCCTCTAATGGGACAAGTGGGTTAGTTTTGGGGTTCTGATTTGTCATATTTCACCCATCTGAAAGCTCATCATAGAATCCTTCATAGAAGGGCATTTTCATGATCACTTGGCATAGTTGTGGTTACCTGTTGTTTTGCAACTATAACTCAGGAATCACAGGCTATGATTAATCCTCTGGTGGGCCCATCGGTGGACCCCAGTGGGGATCATTTTAGTCTGGAGCTACAGCAAGCCTTTCTTGTTATCTTGACCCAGGATTTTTTACAATGATGACCTAATAATAGCTTATAATTTATGGAGGACTATGCCAAAAAGTCCCCTGGGCTCCAGAGAGGCAGGGATGGGGAGGGGAGCAAGCCAGGGAGAGAAAACAAATACAACACATAATTTCTTGATTGTAACAAATACAACCAAAATAAGCTGTTTTCTCCTTGAGTACAAAATACAGGATTTATTAGATGCTGAGCTGAACAAAGGTTATCAAATATGGGCACTAATAGAGTTACTGTTTTTAGATCATGTGCTAGAAAAGATGGGTGAACAATGCAAAGCATCTGATGGATTGAAATCCTTTTCTGGAATGAATCAGAGTATAAACAAGTAATACAGAGCTTATGTTTCATTCCTGAGAAAAGGCAGGATGTGAGGTCTGTGTGCCGAGGAGCAGTGATGGGATTCCAGCTGGCGCTGTGCATAAATGCCAAGCACCATGATTTCATATCTATAATATGCACTACCCCAAACAGATATTAAAATTTTTTATGGCCACATGTAAGCTTTGCCTTTTAAAATGAGTTAGTGTTTTATTTGTTCTCTTTTCTAAAAATACCAATGGGCTTAAATTCATTTGTTTCTCATGCAGGGACCAGACATGGCAATGAAGTTTTGCTTTCTTATAGCCCCTATTTTCTTCTCTTGCATTTAGCAACAATGTGTCATTCTTTGTGCAGGGAGATCGTGCACAGAGCCCCTTATCAATAGGCCTTGGTCTCTGTACTCTCTTCCTAATGGTTGTGATGAATTTGAATTGATTTAGGAGCCAACAGTCAGCACCTACAGTGTGACATGCTGGGGCCATGAATGAGAGTAAGAAGCTGCATTTGTGAGAGTTGCCTCCTTAGCACTGTGATCAACTGACTGAACTGGTCATGGACATTTGTCATTTATGTATCATTAAACATCGGGTACTGCCCTAAGAGTCACAGTGCTAATTCTAAGCACCATTGTGTGATCCCCACCCCCCAGCAATTTGCAATGTATGAACCAAGATTACTGTTGGGGGCAGGGTAGTGGAATTGTTTTAAAAAGGTGGACAAATCCATATATATACAAAACAATGAAGAACAAAAAATATCTCATGTAATTTAAAATATATAGAGAGAGATTCTGTGATGAATAAAATAAAATAATTTCAAAATCTTACAGAATCCATGGTAAATTCTGACACTATCATGTAGAGAATCCATGACATTTTTATATTAGAATTGGTCCTTGTGAAAAATAGAGAAAAGACAAACCTGTTGAGTCAGAAAGTACATCAGTGGTTGCCTGGGGCAGAGGGTGGAGATGAGGAATACCTGTAAATGGCTGTGAGGCATCCTACTGGGGTGATGAAATGTTCTAAAACTGGATTAGGGTAATGGTAGCAAGACTCAGTGAATTTACTAAAAATCATGAAATTGTATGTACTACAAATGGATGCATTTTATGGTATGTAAGTGATACCACCATAAAGTTGTTAAAAGATGCAGACTGAGACAGCATTAAAATAAAAACAACCCACCAGAAAACAGTGGTCCTTGAGATGTTTCTTTTTTTTTTTTTTTTTTTTTTTTGAGACAGTGTCTCACTCTGTCACTGAGGCTGAGTGTGATGGCATGATAGTGGCTCACTGCAGCCTTGGCCTCCTGGGCTCAAGTGATCCTCCCATCTCAGCCTCCTGAGTAGTGGGGACAACAGGCGCATACCACCATGCCCAGCTAATTTAAAACTTTTTTTTGTAGAGACAGGGTCTCTCCATGTTGCCCAGGCTTGTCTCGAACTCCTGGACTCAAGTGATCCTCCTGCCTTGGCCTCCCAAAGTGTGGGGATTACAGACGTGAGCCAGCACACCTGGCCACCTTCATTTCAAATGTGAAGAGGGAGAAATAAAAGTCATCAACTCAACATTATTTACAAATCATTCCTTAGAGACTGACACTCTTGTGAATGCTTTTGCTACACTCCATGCTCATTCCCTTTGCAATACGCCCTGAGCCTGAAAAGAAAGGGAAATTTACACTCATTCACATAGCACATGCATGACACCAACCCTCTAAACACAAAACACACGAACGCACACCTGTACAGCATGATGTTTCTACCAAGTGCCCTTGCTCTGGCCAACCTAGAGTATGTAAGAAGGCCTAGATAGAATAGAATAAAATATTTTTAGCTCTCTTCTCTTACACTGTGACTTTTATGGGACTGAGTAAAGTTGGCTGGTATGGGGTTGCGGCACTAATCCAAAGACTCTGCAGGACTTCAGATCGGGCAGGACACATGCTGAGCATCCCTGCTCCCTGGACCACCTCCTGGTAGATGACATCATTGTTACCATCCTGGTTCCCCTCCAGCTTTGTACTCAATGCCAGGTGCCCATGCAGTACTGCCCTTTGAGAGAAATAAGGAGTGTAACTACCAACAAAAAACCCTTAAAAGTATTTAATAAAAAAACTCTTCCTTTGAAGAGAAAGAATAAAGGACGCAAAGAGCTTTGAAATGGATCTTTCCCAGGTTTTTACAGATGCTTTGGGTCGGCTGCAGGCAGCCTATTCCCCACTGTTTTTTTCGTATATGATAACAGGCAGTTATGGTGCCATTTATAGAGAAAATCTTGTAAATTCTGGTTTCTAGCCTTCTTTTGTTTCATTCTCTCCTCAAAAATGTTTGCCTTTGCAGGCTTTCTTTAACTCTGATGACATCATCTATTCATGGGAAAGTGTGCCGGAAAGTACAAAGCATTTAAACTCCAGACTGCTGCTTGCTGGAGCGAGGTTAAGATAAGGTCCTGTGGAAAGCCATTTGAGTAATTAGGGCTGTCCCGTGCTGCCCCTCTGGCAGTGTCCCTGGTTGGCCTTGCCTCTTGGCCTGACTACAGATCTGAGGGTCCATTCAGCAGTACTGAACTTTTTTGGTAGTAAAGAAACTTGTTGCTTATTAGAGTATGTGAAAACAAAATATAGTTGCCCTTTAGGAGCCTCTTGGGGAAACTGACACCATAGCCACTGGGAAATACTGGCTTAGGGTAAAGTAACTCTGTTTTCATTTCCATTTAAGCTGATGTGAAATGTAGCCGTCCAATTAAATATGTATGCACACTGTCACAATGGCACCTCTTGACACTGGCTGTCTGACTTGAAATGTCAGTGTTGAGAGGAGAAAGCTCATGGTCAGTGAAATTGCAGGAAACAGAAGCACATTTGGACATGTCCACCTCACTAGAATTCCTAACATAGGGAAAAATGAAGACAGGCTGAAAATTTACTTAGTTTCTCAGTTTTCAACCGCTGCAATGTAGCTAAGGTAAATACCCCAGGAGGCCTAACTTGTTTATCAGTGCATTGAAATAGAAAGTAAAGGAGATCCAACATTTCTGAGGGTCTACTATATGCGAGGCTCTGTGTTGGGTACTTCATAAATTCACTCTCATGTAATCCTCACTACAACTCTGTGAGATGGATTTTCATGTTCCTATTATTCTGGCTTAGAGGAGTTAAGCAATTTGCCTCTGGGGGTGTCAAACATCTAGTAAGTAGAGGAGGGAGGGTTGGGTTTGAACACAGGTCTACCTGCCTCTCTAAAGCTCATGTTCTTTTATAACCCTTTAGCACGTAGTCATTGTGCTAAGACTTTGCATAACTTCTCTGAGACAGAGGCTGTTAACTGTCAATCTATCTGAGCTTTGCACTGAGAACAACACATCTATTTGAAGTAGGATGGGATGAGAAGAAATGATGGAATTAATCTGATTCCCTGCTGTCCTTCAAGGGAGCTCAGAATTTAGAATGACTGGGTACAGTGTCCCAAGGGGAACACGTTTGTGATGAGTGGGCATTTTTGTGTTCGCTCCTGACCACCTCTCTGCTGTTAAGTGAAGAGTAGACTGAGTGTGATTACTGGTGAGACCTTGGAATATTAACCTCTATGGTTCCCACTCCTACTTCTGCTCAGAGATCTAGAACACTGGAACGTAATTTCCAAAGCTGCCAGTAAGCCTGGACAGAACATGGCTGCTAGGAGGGTGTCCTCAACATGCCCTTCCTAGGCCCCACTGACCGGCACCTGGGTAGCTGTGTATCACAGCTGTGTTTGGTCTAGCTCGGGAAGACCAAATCTCTCTTTGTGTTCAGATTCATTAGTGGCACATGGCTGTGCTGATGAGAATTATCTTGGTATTCTATTCTTTTTTTTTTTTTTTTTTTTTTTTTTGCCATCTGGGTCAGAACTGAACATCTTTCAGTTGTCTCAGTGATTAAATTTTTACGTACAGGAAAATGCTAATAGTTTACAGGTACAGAACTGGATCTTGATTCATTTCTGAATTTTTTCAAAGCATGCACTCCATTAGGTGTTTTTCATGCCAAATAGAATAATAGTTCCTGACCTTAAAGAGTTTAAATGTAATCCTACTGTTGCATGCCTTAAAAGTAAAAAATAATAAAATTGAGGTAAAGAGAGAAATTTAAAAAGTTCTTAAAACATTTGTAAGGCATATGGAAAAGAGCATATGCAATACTTTAAAAATAAGTCCAAGATGGCACGATAGAGTAGCTGAGTACCAGATTATAAAAACGAGAGATAACATGGATTCCACAGTTTACCATCCATACAAACTTTGGCTAAATATGGACAAGTCATTTATTCTCTATGAGTTTTAGTTCTTCATGTAACATGAGGATACTTGTACTCACTCTCCTATAAGCTATTAAGTGATTTTAGACAGGGCCACTGGAGTTACATCCAGGCATGTTGTACCCTATACATCTCCAGGAGGGTCACTCAGATTATGGGGCCTCTTGGAGTATGCAGCATACAACCTGCACAACAATATAAGTTACTCGAGGGTCCACTGAGAAGTAAAGCAACAGGACACAGTAAATTGTAAAGTACTTGCTGTTTAAGTATTCTATAGAATATCTTAGTTTTGAGAGTTATTAGAAGCCAGAAAATTAAAAACGGAAAAACATAAGCTATCAATAGCTAACTGGTTTTCTCAATTACTAAAAATAATATAATGTTTTGTAGCACAGTGCTGAACAAACAGAAAAAAATATCATTTTCAAGGGAAGAATCTAAGCGTCAAAAAAAATAAAGGTTGAAAGGAGGCAAAATCAGTTCACATCACTTAATGACATAACCTACGTAAGATAATAAAGTATATACAGTGCTTATGCCTAGCATATAGTGGAGCTTTGTGGTAAATTTAAAAAATGTTCCTTCTCTGCTCAAAACTTTTCCCATTTATTCTCATTTTCTGGTGTTTTCTATTCCTTTTGCCATTTTTTTTAGAGTTGATCTCAGTGTAAATAATGATAATAGTTTCCTGTATTTTATACCAATTTTCAGCTGATACATTCTCTGAGATCCATGCTGTTACTTAATCTTCTTGAAAACTTTGTTTGAATTGCCGTGTATCATTAGGCTGATTTTACAGGCAAGAAAATTGAGGCTCAGAGAGTCAAGAAATTGGTTAAAGCCATGCAGTAAGTAAGGGTTAGAAGTCCAGGTTCCTGAATTCAGCTCTAAAGCTCTTGTCCCTCTACCCTCTTGGTGCACAGTCATTAACACCATGCTAAGAGAACATGGTGAACAACCAGGATAACCAGTTTTATATATCAAGTTCTTCCTATGGAATTCAGAAGTCTAAAAGTGTTGTAATTTAAAAATGACATAAATTTTCCCCAACATAAGGTTTTATTTTATTAAAAAGGTTCTATATACAAAATTGGGGGAGGGGGGATGGAAACCAAAGCTGTCTATTTCTTTCTCCTTCAGCCTTGAAATCCTTAAAGGGAAATAATTCGTATTTGACAGAATCCAAGGGATAAAAGACTTTTCAAAACATAGGAAGGACATAGAAAATCATACAATGCCAGAGACTAAAGGACAGCCTAGCATACCCAATTTTTAAGCTTTTCTGGCCCGGTAGCAACCAGCTGGTAATGGGAACTAGTGAGAGAAGTCAGCAAGCATCAGGCACAACCCCCACCAAGACGCGCAGAGAAAGATGAAGGCAAGACTTAATGGAGCAAACCCCCCCCCGCCTCCGCCCCACTCATCAGTATCTCAGAGTTCTCCCTGCAGTTAAAGGAGGATGCTTACTTCTATTTATTTGAATCCAATAGGAACAAGAGATGAAAAGAAGTCCATATTTTGAATCTGGGATATAAGCTGGAATGTCCTGGCCCAATATACCCAAGGCTTATCCAAGTTAATAATTGTAAGCTAAAAGAATGTCCAATGACTGGGTGGCCCTTAGTCCAAAAAAAA
>NW_026652290.1:84896961-84916299 GCF_009828535.3 Hylobates moloch | reverse complement strand
TTTTTGAGATGGAGTCTTGCTCTGTCACCCAGGCTGGAGTGCAGTGGTGCGATCTCAGCTCACTGCAACCTCTGCCTCCTGGGTTCAAGCCCTTCTTCTGTCTCAGCGTCCCGAGTAGCTGGGATTACAGGTGCCCACCACCACGCCCGGCTAATTTTTGTGTTTTTATTAGAGACAGGGTTTCCATGTTGGCCAGGTTGGTCTTGGACTCCTGACCTCAAGTGATCTGCCTGCCTCAGCCTCCCAAAGTGCTGGGATTACAGGCGTGAGCTACCGCACCTGGTCTACCTAAAGTTTTAAAAGTACTGGCCTGAGGTCTGGGTCTTGCGAGAAGGGATCATAGGAGAGAAAAGAATAAAGAAAAGACCAAAAAAATACCTTGCTCCTCATCACAGTTCCCACCATAGCCAAAATTATGAAAGAGGAAAAATGTTTGTTCTGAGGTCCTCAGTGCTCTTAAGTTTGCTTTTGTCCCTTCTTACTACAATAACCTTCTCAGATATGTCCTATTCAAGAATAAGCAACACTAAAAAATATCTACTTACCTCCCTCAATAATTTCAATTCTTAACTGTCACTAGAAGATATTAGGAAGAAAGCAATCTGATTGAACCAACTTGTACTCATGTGTAAATGACTGATTTGTACATGTATTTACATATACAATCCAAAGACCAACACACAGATACACAATTGCATTACTTCTGTGTTAGCTAGGCACCATTCTAGGCACTAGAGAAAAGAACAAGGTTTCTCTTCCAATGAAGCTTACATTTTAGAGGACAGAGTTAGAAAATAATAACATTCAAAAATAAGTAAACTAAAAAAATCTGGAATGTAATAAATATAGAAAATAGAGTGAAATAATACATAAGAACTGGTTGACTACTTCACAGTTGGTGATTATAAAAGGCCTCTTTAAAGATATCATTTAAGATGAGATGCAGTTGAAGACATACAGCCAGTCTTGTGTAAATGAAGGGGATATGAGACAGCTAGTGCAATCTAAAGAAAGGAATGAGCTTGGTGTGTGGATAGAAAAAAAAGGCCCATGGGCCCAAAGAACAGCAGGCAAGGAAAAGAACAGACTGGAAAGATAGGCAGGGGCCAAATCACGTTGGTCTTGGTAAGACAGAGTGATGCTTTTCAGAGTTTATCCTAAGTTAAATAAGAAGCCATTGGAAGTCTATAAGCTGTAGTGTGGCCTGATTTACCGCTTAAAATGATCTCTAGCAGAAGCAGGGAGACAGATAGGAGGCTACTGCAGAGATATGGGTGAGAGAGAGGACAGCTGTGTAGACTAGGATGGTGGTGGTGGAGAGATAGCTAGATGGGTTCAATCAAGACACACTTTAAAGGAAAGGTCAGCCAGGTGCGGTGGCTCACTCCTATAATTCCAGCACTTTGGGAGGCTGAGGCGGGAGTCAGGGGTGGCAGGGCAGGGGTGGGTGGGGGGGATCACCTAAGGTCAAGAGCTTGAGACCAGCCTGACCAATATGGTGAAACCCTCTCTCTACTAAAAATACAAAAATTAGCTAGGCATGGTGGCATGTGCCTGTAGTCCTAGCTACTCAGGAGGCTGAGGCAGGAGAATCGCTTGAACCCAGGAGACGGAGGTTGCAGTGAGCCAAGATCATGCCACTGCAGTCCAGCCTGGGTGACAGAGCGAGTCTCCATCTCAAAAAAAACAAAAATAAAATTGAAAAATAAAGATCTGCAGGACCTTTGACCATGGGGAGGAGAAAAAGGAATCAAGGATACCTGGATGGATGATGACTTGTTCTCCTGAGAAAGGCAAGATGTGGAAAGAGTAGGTTTGGTTAAAGGATAAGGCCATTGGGCAGTAGAAATCAACAGTTCTGTTTTAGATATAGTAATTCTGAGCTGCAAATTATATGTCTAGCATCAATATAGGGAAGACAGCTAGTATATGAATCTAGCACTTAGAGGAAAATTGAGGCTGGAGATATACATTCGGCAGTCATTGGCATATAGATGTCATTTACACCATGGAGACTGATGTCCAGGAAGTGAGCATGCACCAAGATGAGAAGAAGGATGGATACCAGTCTTGGGCTTACTCCAACGTTTAAAGGTGGGAAGAGGCTATTTGGGAAGCCTCTTTCTCCAGAGAGATAAGTCTGAAAAATGGTGATTCGGGAAGAGGAGGCCCTTTCTCTATTCACAGGCACGGGTCTTCAAACTCTTGCTGAAACACCTAACATTGAGGGGAAGGGAAGACCTTTATGAATCCTTCTCTGCCAGTAGAGTATGAGCATTTGCTACCAGCTAGTACAAGGAAGAAGCTTTGTCTCACTTGAAAATGTATAAGCTTTTCCCCATACATTTTGAATAATATGGTAAAAACACTTTCGATGAGATATATAGATATTAATTCCTGCCTTGAGGCAGAAGGACTAACGGGAAAGTTTTCAATGTCCGTCTGGCCTTTAGAATCTAAGAATCCAAAAGTCTAACCTAGTAAGAAGCAGCAGAATATCAGACACTAGGAAGGGGCCCTTCTGTTTCAGGAAAAGTGCCAAAACATCGGCCTAGAGAAAACGCTGGGCCCCAGGACCGCTGCTGACTAAATAGTAGGCTATAAGTGAAGGGAATTATTTTTCTTTATTCTTCTGCCTGTAGCAATTGGGCTTTGTCATCTAGAAACAATAGCATCATTTTTCTTAGGAGTCAGGATATATAATAAAACATTGCTCTGAATCGGCCAGGGTCGAAAAATAAAGTCAGAAATATGATGTTCATCCAACAGCCTGTTCAATTTTCACAGTTTTTGGAAAAAATGTCTTTATATAGATATGATTATCTGAGATTACCTCTGAATATATTGTTTGGGGAGCTTGCTGCACAGTTAATATTGCAGCAAATTATGGAATTCTGTCAATAACAGAGCAAAGAAATCTGTGTCCCGATGGAAAGCATTTATGGCAGTGTAGGGAAACCATTTCAACAACAAATGATTCTGTTCTATTTTCCCCAAACACATTTTCTTGCCTCTTGATGTCTCTACCTGGGTTCTGAGTTAGTTTTAAGTGGCAGAACAAGTGACTCCTCTAAACATGAAGGTTTGCTGTAATCCATAATTCATGTTGTAGGAAAAAATAAATTTTAATTATAAGGCTGCCACGATTTTCAAGAGTTTCTTAAAACAAGAGACACACAGAGGACTTTTGGAAGACTGACATTTAGAAAAAGCCAGCTTGAGGGTATATTGGATACAAGGTATTGGGGAGTAAAAACACTTTCAGGAACAAAGATTTCAGATAGGAAAAGCATTTTTAAAATCCTTTTGAAAACAAGAGATGTATTTGGTTGGATAAACTGCCGATTTTGGACAATTGTTATAAGGCCTAATTTTTGCCTTTATGATTATTTGCACATATTCTCCTCAGGGACTAAACCCATGACCAACAGTGTGTGCTAACTTGGACACAATGTGATTCAGTGACTTAAACCATAGGAAAAGTGGACTCCAACATATTTTCCTATAAGTACCTCAGATAGAAGCAACGGACAACCACAACGTTTATTCCTTTGGTTTTATATATAGTCTCTAATCAAAACACCTTAAGAATATTTTAAGTTTTTCCTTCTGCTTGGTAAATTTCTGGTAACTCTGGAAAAAGATGCAAAGAAAAGGACCAATATGGAACTGCTGGAACGTAGTTGGGATTGAGAAGGGAGTGCTCTTCTTTAAGGATCAATGGTCAACTGAATGACTTCAAACAGCCCTGCTTGCTAAGGTGAAAGTAAGAGAACCCTCTAGGTCTCCTAGCTTCTCCATTCCCTCAATTGGTTGCCAGAAGCATGTGGAGTCTTTAAACAGAACCCCCAGGCAGGCAGTCAGTTGCATAACACCATGCCTTATGGCTGACCAGTATAAATCTGGATACTTCATCCATGGTTAATGAATGAAGTGTCCAGATTTATACTGTTCAGATCATCCTAAATTATTCAATAGAAACAATAATCACCAGAAATAAAATTTTATTAAATTTTTTCTATGTCCCAGGTGCTTTACTAGATGCATAATTTGCAGGTATTTTTTTCCAATCTTGACCATAATTCTGCATGTTAAGTATGATTATCCCTATTTTGTAAATGAAGAAACTGAGGCTCAGAGAGGTTAAGTAACTTGGCCACAGTCACTGAGATGATAAATAGCTGCCTGAAGAAGAATAACTGATGAATTTGAGTAGAAAGAAATACATGATTTAAACTGTAGTTGTTTTCAGATTCAAATCCAAAGTCAGGCTTGCCAACTATGGCAAACTTTAGTAGAAAACAAAGTGACTATGTCAGGACAGTGGCAAATATGGAAAGTGGACAGTGAATAGCACCATTAGCACAGCTGTATTTGCTTCTAGTCCTGCCTTTTTCCAAGTCTACTGTAATGCTTGTCCTTGGCTTGGTATTTGGTTAAGAACGTGGGTATTGTTGCTCAAAGTAAAGGCTATATATCTGTCAAGATGCTAATTAGTGCTGGAGAGTAGATCCAGAGTTTCAGTTACAATAAGCTCTGGTGTATACCAGAGTCACTTGTGAGCTTTACAACCCACATTCCTTGGCCCTGTCACTCCTAGATCTTCCAGAGGTTGTTGATGGTTCTCAGGGATTCGTATTTCTTAATAAGCTCTCAGGTAATTCTGATCCCCACCAAAGTTTGAAAATTATTGCTATCAGTGTTGTTTGGGAAGATGATGTCTTACTCAGAAATATGAGTAAACATAATAAAGTAGGTCAGACGAAAAATTCAGCTTGTAAAGAATGCATGAAGGGATGTTCATGAAATATACATTTGGCCTGTCCACTTTTGTCAGGATTACTTTTTTCCTGTCTTGATCAATGTCTACTTTCTCTTTCCTCTCATTAATATTTGGGTCAAGAGAATATTTTATCAGGTCTCCAGTAAGTACATTTTCCTAGTTACCTAAAGGAACACAGTTTCATAGAGATCATTAAAGTGTTACCAAGTATATAAAAGACAGAAATTTGGTTCTTAAAGTTGACTCTATATTTTTGTTTTGTTTTTTCAAAAGTGCTCATTGCAATGGGAAGCTGATCTGAAAATCTATCCATCAAACCAGTCTGGTTTCTTACAGGCCATGGAGATGCTCTGGGGATCTGGGATGCTTTCCTGTCATTGCAATGACACTGACTGGCTTGTGAACCTTGAGAAGGGCCATGACAGTGCTCCAGCAGTGACATTATTTATACCTCTGGGCTCTCATCTTTCATAGGTCTTGGTTTGTTATCACAGCCCTTGAAATTGTAGGAAAGGAAGCGTCAAGAAGGCAAATGAACTTCTGCTACTGGAGGAATCATACATGAATGTAATTTCTACCTGGCACTGATGTTCCAAGTGCGACGAACACGACTGCAGTCACAGAATCTTTCAGGCCAATGGTGCAGCCAAAGTGGGAAGCCAGGTCTCCAATGAAAGCTGTCAGTAGGCCAATCATGAGGATGGAGACGATGAAACACGCCCAGCCATTCCAGTATTCAGTAGGGGGGACGAAGGCAAAGAGGACCTTCCAGAACACAGTCAGAAAGTGCATCACGTAATCGAAACAGGAGGGCAGCTTCTCTTCCCCACATTCATCGTCGTCATCATCTTCCCCTAGAGAGAACGGAACGAAGCACATTTCATCACAACCTGTGCTACCGGGTCTTCCTCTCTCTCAATCTCTCCTGTCTAGGCCGGTCATCCCTCCACTTTACGTGACAGGAGGCCATGAGAGGTGGGTGAAGTTTAGGGTTTTCCAAGAGTTAATCATAACTAATGAATTATCAAGACACTGAAATGCCTCTTACCTGTGGCTCATTGGTCAATGGCAAAAACTTAACCCCTACCCAGTTCTGCGTCCATGCAATCAACACACCCTTTCTACTTTCACATCTGGTGAGACTTGTCACTTCAGAGAAATGAAAATGATTTATTCCAAAAGGTTGGCAAGCCCTGTGTCAGCCTGAGAAAGAACCCTCTTCTGAAGAAAGACAACTGTAGACGGAGTTCTACTAGGGTTATTTTCTTGCAACTTGAAGTGCAGCTCTGGGTTATATAATCACCTACAGGATAATGTTCACAAAAGGCCGTTAATCATGGCTCTAAGCCTTGCATATTTCTCCAGCGTCATCTCCTGCAACTATTTCAAACTCAAGCCTTGGAATTACTTGCCAAATAATTATATGCCAAAAAATGAAATTTATTTGCATTTTTCCAAACCAGATACACTTTCTCCTACTTTTGTTCTTTAGAACTAAATGTGCTTGGCATATCCTAATCGCTCCACCCTTATCCTTCCTCACCCATCCTTTAAGACTCACTTCCTCTGTGATGCACTCTCTGACCTCCCCCCAAACCCATGCTGGGAACTCCTTCTCAGAGGAGCTTCCCAACACTCGTAACTCTGGATCAGTGGTTCTCAGAGTGTGCTTCTTGAGCAGGTGGCACAGAGAACTTGTTAGAAATTCAAATTATCAGTCCCACTGAATCAGAAATTGGGGAGGGGGTGGACAGCAAGCTGGGCTTGAACAAGCCCTCCATGTAACACTGATGCATGGTCAAGTTTGAGAACTGCTTTTCTAAATTGTACATGTTCGTGTTCTTCTCTTCTCCAGTTGACTGAGAACCCTTCCAGGGCAGGAATTCATGCATCTTTGTGTCCCTGGTGTTTGGTAGCATCTCCAGCATGTGAACTAAGGTGGTTAAGTATGTGTCGAATGAAGGAGTGCATGCAGTAATTTCTATTGACTTTATATAACTATGCAATTACATAATATATATATCACAATTTTGCCAATTACGTCATATTATCTGTGTACAAAGAAATGCACAAAGCATGCTATTTAAAGGAACCAGGAAATCAATAATCGTATTCTAAAATGGAGATTTCACTTATGTGAAAATAATGCACATTGACATGTTTTAAAATGAGGATACTGAATATCAACTTTTCTTGAAGTGGTGGCAAATACGTGTGTTATGTGGCCATTTTGGAAAGAAGAATATCTCCTTGAAGTCTTTGTTGACCCGTTCTAACCTTGTCATCAGGGTGCCACTTTACTTGGTCCCACTAGTGCAGCTGGCAGTAGGTGGGGCTGCAATTTTCCAGCTGAACTGCGTGACCTGAGATGGCCAGCACGGGGCACGTGTGTGGTCTTCGTGAGACACTCTGTGGTAGGCTAAGCCATCAGGTGCAGATGATGATTGAGAAAACCCTCTGAAAGCACAAGAGATTTGAGGGAAAAACACCTCTCAGAAAACATCTAAAGAGGAATGTCTGGGTTTGTCCTCTGTCATTTTACAGGAAAAGAGAAGAGGCAATGGCCTGCTCTTCTGTGAGCACATGGTTGGAATTATATGAATGCACTTTGGGGGTCTGTGAAGAAAGCAGCCTCATCTTTGAGGCTTTGGATAAACTGCTGGGAGTAGCCATTGCAGATGAGTGGAATTGCCTTTGGAGAACTCCCCAGTGAGGAGCTTGAGTCAGGTCAGCTCATCAGAATGTTTGTGAGTGAAAAAGCATTGCTGACCGTTCCCTCTGCTGTTCATGCAGTATTTGTTATATCAACTTTACCTGGAAGCAGAAGATACTTTTTAATAAAAACACCTGGTATGGGCTGCACTGTGTCTCCCCAAAATTCATATGTTAAAGCTCTGTCAGCACCCCAGAATGTGACCTTATTTGGAAATAGGGCCTTTAAAAAGGTAATTAAGTGAAAACGGGGCCATTAGGGTGAGTTCTAATCCAATATGACTGGTGTCCTTATAATAGGAAACTGGGATGCACAGAGAGACATCAGGGATGTGCGTGCACAGAGGAAAGACCATGTGAGTATCCAGTGAGAAGACAGACATTTACAAGCCAAGGAGATTGGCCTCAGGAGAAACCGAACCTGCCAACACCTTGATCTCAGATTTTCAGTTCCTAGAACTGCCAGAAAAGAAATTTGTTATTCAAACCACCCAGTCTGTGGTATTGATTACAGCAGCCCTAGTAAACTACAGCAGCCCTTCAGAAGCCTCTCTATATCATGACATGGAAATGTAGGAACAACTACTCAGTGTTTCTATTACCTACTCTTTTTTGTTTGTTTCCTTATACATTTCTTCTTTTTTCTTTCTTTTACTTTTCTTCCCACTTCTCTTTTACCCTAGACTTTAGCTCCAGGTAGAACTCCATGTTAGAGATGCAATCCTCAGGGTTTATTTGAAGGAGGAAGGCAGAAGAAAGTCACATTAATACATTCCCATTCCCAGAATCTCCTCTTACCCACTCCCCATTCCAGCCGGGGCTGGGAAGGGTGCACATACTCAGAAAAGTTGAGAAAAAGCACTAGGTTTTCTAGTTATATTTATTTTGGATCCTATCCTTTTTAATTTCTATATTTGTGAACATTTTATAATTTCACAGGGCATATGAATAAAATGCTTTGGAAAACATTTGAATCAATCACAGAAACATGAACTATGCTGCCTTTTCTCTACAAAATTACTTAATTTGGGGCATCTAAATCTCTTATTTTGAAGACGAACAAGAAAACAAATAATGAAGCTTCTCAGAAGAAATGCCACTTATAAATTGAGAGTAGACATTATATTTGTCTTCAAGGTGGAAATAACACCTTTCCCGTGAGAGATGTACACAGGAATAATTAGATCATCTTTGTAAAGTGTCTGAGAATATTTCAAGGTAATGATTATCATGGTAGTTATCATTATTTCCCTCCATTTAAGATTGTTACTGTGTTTCTCCATCATTATTTGTCTAGTCAACATGCTAGGTCCTAAGGTTACATTATAGGTTTTTAAAAACAAAAATTAATTTTGTCCTCTGAAATTACCTTCATGATCAATTAATGCAAAATGTGTGTGTGAGTGTGTGTGTGTGTGTGTGAGAGAGAGAGTGTGTGTGTTCTTTCTGTAGGCTTCCAATATCACAAAGAATCTAAATGTTTTAATGCATAAGTCTGGAATGGGAAGCCCATCTGCTTTTATAACATTTGAAAGGAAAAGTGGCCTCCCATCCTTTTCTCTGGGATCTCACTGCTCTTTATAAATTTTAATCTCCAGCTCAGACATCACTTAAATATTAAAAATGACCACGGACTGCCATGCATGATGCGCAATTACCCTGTCTTGGGAAAGGACAAAGAAATATCATGTTCATCCATCACCATCTGGACTACACTTGAAAGTCTGTTCTTTCTTTGTGAAGAGTAGTGAAACATTAAAAAATCCTAGGAGCATCTTTTATGTGACAGCAAAGATGATGGTAGTATGCCTGTTCTGTGGTTCTCTATGTTCACCAGCCTAGGGTTCCTGGAGGCTACGTAATTCTTTCAAGTCCCTTCTCTGTGTTAGAAAGGAAAGACAGGTTGGTGGGTTTGCTTTTACTGAATCCCAAGTAAATTCCTCTTATCTCAGAATCATTCTTTTCAGCTAATGGAAAATAACCTGTATTTGATTAATCCTTCCTATTGCCTTTTAAATGGCTTCCCTGATACACATTGGACTTCCTAAATATAACTACAAAAGTAACCAAGTCATTAAAAATGCAGATAGTGCACAGGGTGTCAGTTCAGCTATTGATGTAACAGTACTTGTATTGTTCCGGCTCGGAAGCATGAGAGCAAGAGCATCATCAGCATGACTGACCGTGAAAGACAAACCCCTGGGCTTTGCATGTATCTTTTAAAGTAGGTAACATATCTTTTAAAGTAAACAGGTGTTTCTTTATATCTCTGTCTACCTGCTCAGGGCTTGAATTCAGGGAGAGCTCTGAGAACCAGAAAAAGAGACTGCTGGAAGATAATGGACACTTGGGTCAGAAGACTTAGGCCACTTTATAGTTCTGACAGCTTGTTTTGGGGCAAGACACTTAAATTTCCTGAGCCTCAGTTGCTCACCTGTCAAATGAGTTTCCTAACTCCCATCTCAGAGCTGCTGTGGGGACTGGAAGAAGAAATACTCATGTCCTTTTTAAAACTGTATGCCTCTTTATAGACAAATGTGCCATATTCCATTATTGTTACTTGTCTGAAGGAAGGCAGTAAATCAATACAATGTGAGTATCCTGATTTCACTGAGTATATATTCTGTTTGAATGAGCCATTATCATTCATTTCCCCAAGCTGCTTGCTTTTAAGAAAAGAAAGAAACAGGAAAGGAACCTGGTGGGGTGTCTCTTAATTGACAGGCACTGAGCTAAATTCTTTCACATACCTGATCTGATTTCATCCTTAAAATAACCGTGCAAAGTGGGCATTATTAATCCCATTATACATATGAAGATCCTGAAGTTCAGAGAATTTAAGTGACTTGCAAAAATAATCTCACACAGAATTGAAGTGAGTTTGGATTTGATCTAACAGTCCAGGGAACATTTTACTACAGAAAATACCTCATGGAAGAAAGTAGAGGAGTTCAGTATCACATATTGATTCAAAGTTTGAGTCAGAATTTTTTTAATGCCTAGTGTTATATAGATACAGTGGCACCTTTTTTTTTTTAGGAATTTGAAAATATTGAGGTGCCATAATATTTGTATTCTAATACTTTCTAGATATGATTTTTGGGTTGCTTATTTCTTTGGCAGAGCCAGCCATAAGCTCTTTCTCAGACCTGTGGGGACCAAGAAAACATGGGAAATAAACCAATCAGGTAAAAGCAGGGGATCATGGTGTGACTGTTTTGGAACCTCTATTTTTTCTATTTAAACATTTGTTTAAAATTTTATCATATACATTTGAGATTAACAATGTCTTGTTACAGGATATAGTTAGATAGTAAAATTATTATAGGGAGGCAAATTAACATCTATCTCATCTAGTTACTTTTTCCTGTGACAAAAGCAGTTGAAGTCTACTTATTTAACAAACATTTCTAATACAATTTCATTAGCATTAGTCCCCATGTGGTCCATTCGATCTCTAAACATGTTCATCCTTCCTATCTGCTATTTTGTATCCTTCAACCTATGTCTCTCATTGCCTCCACCAACCCCTGCCTATAGTAAGATGGTAACCACTGCTTCATTCCTATCTCGGTGTATTTGAGCTCTTTTCAAACGTATATATTTTCCACATATAAGTGAGACCATGCAATATTTTTCTTTCTCTGTCTGGCTTCTTTCACTTAGCATAATGTCCTCCAGGCTCATCCGTGTTGTGGCAAGTGGCAGAATCTCCTTTCTTGACGTCGAATCATAAGGAATCTCTTCTTTAGAGTGTGACAAGTTCTTATTTCCATTTCTGGTTGCCAAAGGTCAACCATCTGAATCAAACATCCTGGTTTGCCTCTAGCTCATCACGCTTGAATTTGGGAAAGTGGCCTGAATCATCACAAGTCTGTATGTAAAGCGGTCTGGAAAATGTATGCTGCTGTTCATCTGTGGACGTGTCTGACTTTCAATTTTTTCCAGGCACTCAATAGGCTTTCTCCTCCAGAATTATGACTTTTTTTGCAACCTGACATACAGTAATTACAAATCAAATTCTACTTTCCTGTTACGTATTTCTGTTTCTCTTTGCTTTGAAAGTTCTGAGAGAATCATAAAGAATAAAAGATGAAAGACCTTAGCAATCAGCTAAGAAAAATAAAACAGAATGGTGATTCAGTTGATACATTTTTGTTCCCTAGTTTGCATCTGTGTATGTGTGAGAAAGTGTGTATGCCTGTGTATCTGACGCCATAAAGGCCAGTGGTTTTTACTTTCTTGCTCATAAAATGATCTGAAACTTTTCTTTCTTTTCCCTTTTACATGCTTTTACCTTATGTCTAGTGACACCTTATCTCTTCCCACTCTTAATGGCCTCTGCCAATAAATTCGGTAACCCAAAGATTTATTCCCAAACAAGAGTTTATCTCTTTTTTTGTATTTTGGAGATGTGCAATAAACATTTCTCTATACCTTAATTGGTGGGAAGTACTTAACATATTCTCTGATGCAAAGTAAATGATGTCAACAACTTTTCTTCTAAGTATATTGAAAGACACTTCCTATCAAAGATAGCTCAGAAAACAATTGGTTCGAATTCCTAGATCTATGAGTTGCCAGTGCACAGAAGAAAATGTAGGCATTTTCTTCTACCAACTGAAACGTGGGTCTTAGAAAATACCTGAGCTTAAAGCTTTAGGAGGGTTTTGGAGTGTGCCAAGTTCAACCCCTGCTTAATATGAATTTCTTTCAAATTTCTCTGCCGAATGGTTACTTGTGCCACTTCTGAGAGTTTCAGCTATTAGGGAACTCATAATCTCACAATCCAGGTTTAGAGTCTCTGGCAGTCAGCTCAGGCTGTTAGGTTCTACTCATTTGTCCAGGCCCCATCCCCTAGGCCAGTGGTCTCCAAACTTTTTGGCACCAGTGACTGGTTTTCTGGAAGACAGTTTTGATGGTTTCGGGATGATTCAAGCGCATTACATTTATTTTGCACTTTATTTCTATTATTATTATGTACTCACCATAATGTGGAATCAGTGGGAACCCTGAGCTTATTTTCTTGCAACTAGATGGTCCCTTCTTTGGGGGATGGGAGACAGTGAAAGATCATCAGGCATTAGAGTCTCATAAGGAATGCACAACCTAGATCCCTCGCATTGGATATCAATACTATTGTACATAAAATTTGAGTTCGAGTTTGCTATATATTTGTAACTTGGACTACTGGACTGTTCTATACAGGCCCCATTAGCCATCCCTACCTGCTTCTTCCAAGCCACAGCTAATCTGTGGGCTATCCTGTCCCACGGGACCAGTGCTACTTCTTAAGGGGTTTGGGCCAGGTAATGTGTGACGGTATTGTAAAGGGCCTCAAGAAGGCAACTCACTCTCTGTTAATAACTTTCAAACCTGGCTGAAATGAATGAACATCTAGATGAAATCATCCAGAAAGAACAGAATGCTTACCAGCTTAAGCCATTATGGACTTTGTTGGGATGGTTAACATAGCACAATAAATATTTAACGTGACAGAAATATTTCTCAGCGAATGTAGCCACTGTCAAAATGAAAAATGGATTCACTAAGGAGTTCTAGCTCCGTGCAAGTTCGATTATTACCAAAACAAATCTGTTTAAAGCTGAAAATTGATTGCTTTAGTGTCTCTTGTTCCTAAAAAAAAATTCTGCTATATGAATTGAGTGTTCCTAAATTACAGTTTAATGTAATTAGTCATGTGTGTTTTTGCCCGGAGCTTGGTTGTTTATAAAATAACTCCAAGTCAGGGTAAGAATCTTGAAATTTAGAGTGTTCTCTTACCCTTTACTAATGGTAGGATTGACAGAAGTCCAAGCTCCTGAAATAGGGAAACATTCCCTATAGACTTGAATACCTAAGAAATAAGGCTTTGTCAAGTAGAATTGGTACTCAGCAAGTGTAGATACCTCCTGCTAGTTTAGATGGTTTAGTTACAGTGGGTAGTATGTGGGCACACCAGGTTCTAAGACTGGCCTGAGGACTCTGATAACACTTTGTATATATCAGCAGCTGTGTCTAAATTAGCCTCCTGTAGTGTGGGAAGCTGAGTCGTGAAGCAACTGTTTCGGCAGTGATAGCCCTGTAATTTTCAACAAACATATCAATGTTATGTCCTAGAGAATGTTAACATGTATATAAAGGGTAGATGTATACCCAAGGCTGCTCCACATGCAGAGGGGCATAAACACTGCCCAGAGCCTCTTAAGATGCTGCTGTGATTCATCTATGAATGCAGGTTCACTTACTGAGTGTTACTTTTATGCATGTAGGTAAAAGTGTACATCCCACTTAGTCTTCATCCTCCCAGGAGCCTGCTGCAGTAGGTATTATTTTCTCTGTTTTAGAGATGAAGAATCTGAGGCTCAGAGAATTTAAATGACTTGCTTATGAGATCTAAAACTCTATCACCTCACTACAATTACATGACCCATGGTTTCCATAGAGAAAAATCTCTATGGTTTGTACAGCAAAAATTCATTCCGATAAAATGTAAGCTCATTTAGCATTGTTTTATGAAAAGTGTAATTGGGAAATATCTCTCCTCCTTAAATTAACCCTCTGGATATGATATAATACACAAAATATTATATTGCTCTTTCAGAGAATGAATGGCTGGCTCAATTTTATTCTTCCTGGAATTTTATTTTAAAAAAGGCATCTTTATGCAAATCCTCTATTCGTGGTTTATTTCAGCCCCATTGGGAAGTGGGATTCTCCTCATTTTGGTGGCAAACATCTGTCTCTCTGGGGAGCAAATGGAAAGGACTCTGGCTCTTCAGCGATGACAATAACAGTCTCATAACTCTTCTCCTGATCTCAGGATCTCCTGAATGGACTCTGTCCTGAACATAGGGTTTGAAAGTTAATGTTTGAGCAAAGTAGTGATGCAAATTGAGTAACAGTCTAATGATGTCTTTGGTTTGCACAATACAAAGTGATGGCAGTTGCTCAAGGCACCCCTCATCTGCCTGTTCCTCTTTCCTTCTGTTGTGATTTTTTAATGAGATCTCAGTGAGCAGGGCCCTCCACTGACCATAAGGTCCCATGATTTACTTGCTCTTGGCCACCTCACAGATTCTGTGTGCCTCCGTTTTCTCCTTCTGGAAAATGGGCATAGTCAAAACCAACTTTCTCTTTTGTGCTATTGGAAAGGTATAAACAAGATTTTTAAGAGAAGTTCTGTGCTTACAATTGTAAACTTAGTTTTGGCTTGAGGGAAATTAGCTGATTGGTGGAATTCAGATGGAGCATCTCCTTCCCTCACTGCTCCTGAACACTTCTATTAGAGGGTAGGTAGGCTAAAGTGGGTACTGACAATCTTGTTTGTCTGTCTGCCATGGCTTTCTTGTCTCTCATAAATAGTAACCATGCGACATGATGTTGTGATGTTTTTCTTCAATATCAACCATCTGGAAAATCTCTCTTTCCCTCCTATTGTCAATAAGTCAGTGGCCTATCTTTTTTATTTGGTCAAGGCCTGGTGCATATTCTATTAAGTCTGTAGGTTTGAACTCTAAAATATTTTGGGTCACTGTTTTGCACCTCAAGCCCAGGCTGAACCCCTAACCTGGACCTCTAGGAAATCTTCAAAGGGAATGGGGTGGTTGGAAGACTGACTTTATTAGTGCCACTCATTTCTTTAGTAAGTATTTATTGTTGACTTATGTGTCAGGCACAGTTCTAGGCATTGCAAATGCAGAAAAATAAGATCCCTGATCTCACAGAATTTCCATTCTGGCAAGGGGAGATAGTAATCAAAGTAAGCAAATAACAAATATAATAATTTCAGATACTGATATGAGTTATGAATACAATGAAGTCCAGTGACTGGGAGGCTGAGAAACCCCTCTGAGCAGTTGACATATGAGCTAAGACTTTGGTGAGGAGAAATAATCGGATATGGAGGGAAAGTATTCTAGGCAGAGAAAATAGCTCATGCACAACTGTGTAGAGAACAGAAATATGCCTGTGTCCTACTGGCATTAAGCTTTGGGAGGCAAGTGTGACAAGATGGAAAGAGGATTGACTTGGGAATCAGAACTTGTGGGTCAGGGTGGGAATCCCAACTTCAGTTTCTCCATTTCTTTTAAATGGGTTCATGAGTAGCTACTGCACGAGGCTGCTGTGGGGCTTGTGTGGATATAAAACAACTATTCACCAACTGCGAGACCATTCGGTCACTCAGTGCTGCTAAGGCGTTGGCCAGGAAAGCTTCAGTCTTTGCTTTGTCTAATCCTAAGGTATCACATCACCAAGAAGCCCACTGGTCAGTAGATAACATCAGGGGGCAGATATGGAGTGTCTGATGGTTAAGGCATTGGTTCTACAACTCCAGAAGAAAAATGAGCAATGCTTTATGGTGCAGCAGAAGCCTTGGGTTCTAAAACAGCCTCTCTGTATCTTGGAGGAGACTCCCTCTCTCTGTTCTCAGGTTCTTATTTGTTAAAAAAAAAAAAAAAAGGCAAGGGGAGGTTAGAATCACTGCTCCTTTCCAGCTCGGTGCCAGGATTCTAAGATGCTCTATCTAACAGCCATAAGACACAACACCCAGCCAGACCTGACCAGGCAAAGGCAAGGCAAGGGAGAAGCATGGGGTGGGATGTATGTGCCAAGGTTGGTTCAGGTGAGTGGCTTTTCATTGCAGGAGTTGGAAAGACAAGGTCTTTATCAAGAGAGCAGGCTGTGAACAGCAAGAAGTAATGCTGCCAGTCACTTTTATGTGGCTCCTCCCTGCCTATGGAGAGTGTTAGTGTGTGGTGGAGGGTGGCTATGGTTTCTCCTCCTTCCACTTCTTTGGATTAGGCTGCAATGTTTCCCCTACTGAAAACAGTATACAAAGGCTGCCGACTGGGGATGAAAAGTCCCCTCATGCCTCATACGTGGATTTGCAAGCAACAACTAAAACTGTATTCACATTGCAGCAGCCCATGCCAACAAAAGAGCTCTTGGACCCAGTGATGGCACATTGTTTGCAGAGCGGAGCTGCTGCCACCCCAGACAAAGCTGCATTAGAGACATGACTTTGGGCTTACAAATAAGAGTGCCGAATCATTCTGGAGCCCTTCAATATGATGTTTTCCTCAAGATTTTATAATATGCAATTTAAGAGAAGAATAGCCCAACGAGCCAATATTCTTTTCAGAAGCATCAGCTAAAGCATATCCAGGGGCCAGAAAATAATTGCTTTCTTTTCTCCCACCCTCTCGTACTTCCACCTGTGTTTCTGGCCTGCCTTGTTCTGGAAGTGGAAACTGTAGCTACCTGATTCAACATTTTCTCCTGCTACTGCTGCATTTTTAGATTGATAGATATCCTAAATTTGCTTTGCTCACCTACTAGTATGTCCCTAGAATATCTCCCATAAATAGTTTATCTCTGGAACTTAACTCTGTCTTTCTTCTTATTCATGCCCTCTGCTTTTCCTCTTAGGATCATAATTATCAGCTACATAACAGTAAAATTTTACTAAGAATGCTTAAGAACATTGACAGAAAATGTCATTTTATATTTGCATGTCCAATTTGCACATACACAGATAAATATATCTTATGGGTACAAATATGTGAATGTTCACATCTCCATGTCAAGTGGTAGGAAGTTTGACATAGAGAAAACAAATGTCTCAAACTCCTTTTGAAACATGGCGTGTGTATGGCGTGTGTGTGTGTGTGTGTGTGTGTGTGTGTATTTATATAGATTGTTTTCTAGATCACACACAGTATGATGATGTCTTTTAATCCAGTTATATAGGGATTGGAAAACTTTAATTCACAAATAAATGTATTCATTCCTTATAAAACAAAGACTTAGCATTGCCAAGCACTGTCTTAGGTGTTAGAGAAATAGCGATGAACAGGGCAGATTTGCTGTTGTTGTTGTTGTTTTTAATTTAGAGTCTTCCTACTTCTAAGAGGACTTGAGCAGATCTGTACCTATTAATAGAGCATAAGATATTTTAAGACAAAAATAGGACAAAAAATGTCTGAAGCAGAAATAAAGGATGCTTTTAGTCACCTGAGTTGACTGAATTTTGAACACGTAGATTAAAAAAAGACTGTGCTTTCCAATGGCCAAAGCAATTTAGAAACCATTGAATTATATAGTTATGATCTTCCAGTTGCAAGGTGACAAGAATTAATTTTCTAGGGAAAAAAGCTTCTCTTTAGATTAGGAATTTATCGTGTTTAAAGTTTAGTGGGTGGCATTGTGAGGTTTCATAAAAGATAAAATAGTAGTTTCCAAATGTCATACATTAAAGATAAAAATTAAAATTACAGATAACTTATACTCCAATGAGGGCAGTTTTAAAAGAGGCTCTGATAAGAACTTTAAGATTTACTTTGTGATATCCAATTCTCATCAAAGATGAATGGCTACTGAATTCACTTAACGTGACCATTAAACAGTGTATTTTAAGCATCAAATGTCTTAAGTGACATATTGTGAAGTCAGTGTAATTACACACCTTAACATGTATTCTAAGGTAGGTATTGCATCTTGGTTAAAGTTAGAGCCCTAAATTTCTTTCTTTTTTATTAATAAAAAGGAAATTCTTTATTGGGGGCAAGACATGCACAGAAAGCATGTATTTCTTGAAAGGTACTTGAATCTTTTGTATCACTCTCTTACATAAATTCTGGTGCAGCAAACAACCTTCCAATATATAGTTATGTGCAATGAATACAGGTTAGAAAAACCTTCAACATAGTAAAACAACAGATAAATAGAGTTAATGTGAGGCAGAAGAACAGGCATGAGACCTGTAGTTTGGATACTACCTCTGCAGTTTTTTGTTTTGAGACAGAATCTTGCTCCATTGCCCAGGCTGGAGTGCAGTGGCATGATTTCGGCTCACTGCAGCCTCCGCCTTCCAGGTTCAAGTGATTCTTGTGCTTCAGCCTCCCTAGTAGCTGGGATTTCAGGTGTGCACCACCACGCCTGGCTGATTTATTTTGTTTTGTATTTTTAGTAGAGACAGGGTTTCGCCATGTTGACCAGGCTGGTCTCGAAATCCTGGCCTCAAGTGATCCACCAGCCTTGGCCTCCCAAAGTGCTGGGATTACAAGTGTGAGCCACTGCACCTGACCTCCTCTGCAGTTTTGAATAAGATGGGTCTACCAAGAAGAGAAGGGTGGCAGCTTGGGTGGGACACTCAGCAAGACCTGGATGTGTAACAATTAAATAGAAGCCAGGCATGGTGGTGCCTGCCTGTACTCCCAGCTACTCAGGAGGGTGACACTGGAGGATCACTTGAGCGCCGGAGTTCAAGGGTATAGTGAGCTATGACATGCCACTATGATGTGCCACTGCAGTCTAGCCTGAGCAACGGGGGAGACCCCATCTTTTTAAAACAAAAAATAGAAGAGAGACTGTAACTGAGATTTCAAATTTCCAAATACAATTTTGTCAGTACATTTCAAACTGAGAAAATGTCCTAAATGTAATGAACTAGCTTACATTTTAAAAAAATTATCACTTACAAGGATGGACTGGATAATTTAAAGATACCTGTGAAGTAAAATTAGTAGTAATTTGTGGGATAAATTAGAAATCTAAATTTCAAATAGCAGTTACATGGAAAGCAAGTTGGCATTTTATTTATGAAAATGAAGGGTCCTTTAAGGGACCCTTTAGTATTTCCATGTCCTAAAGACAACTCACAAGGTCATCTCTTCTAATCCTATTAACTCACAGGGGAGGTTAGAGGTCTTGTCCAGAGCCCCATATCTAATTGATGGCTTTTTGACCATTGAACTCAAGTATCTAGAGAAGCCAAAGATTCCAACAAATAAAGAAAACTGGCTAGCCATATGTAGAAAGCTGAAACTGGATCCCTTCCT
>NW_026652290.1:84705925-84896561 GCF_009828535.3 Hylobates moloch | reverse complement strand
GAGGGGGGGAGGGACAGCATTAGGAGATATACCTAATGCTAAATGACGACTTAATGGGTGCAGGAAATCAACATGGCACATGGATACATATGTAACAAACCTGCACATTGTGCACATGTACCCTAAAACCTAAAGTATAATTAAAAAATAAAATAAAAATAAAAAAAAAAAATAAAAAAATAAAAAAAGAATTTAAACACTTTGTCATCCATGTTATATGCACTGTCTATCACAGAGAATGTGAATCTTTTAGCTCTACACTGAAACAAGGAATAAGAGCTAAGTTGGATGGCAGCAGTGTTGTTTATATCTCCTGTTGGTTTCAAATAATTGCTATTTGACCTTTGTTGCTATTTTTTTCAAGCATGCCAGTGATTCTAAGCATGAAACAACCTACCTAGATAACTAAAAATATCACAGAGAAAGACCAGGAGCTTGGAGAAAAGGCTGGGCATTGATTACATTTTGTTTCATAAGACCTGACACAATTTCTGGCTCCAGATATAAATATAATTCCTACATCACAAAAACAATTTGGAAGTCCCTCTGCATTCCTTATGATGGGATTTAGTCCGGACTTTCTAGGAAATCCTTCCCCATGTGTAACTGAGATTAAAAGACTTGTTAACTTCATCCCTTTTGTCCTGAATTAACTCATCTGAAATGTGAGCACTTGAAACCTAAACTAAAGTTGTAGGAGGAACACCTAGGATCGAGCTGAAAGCCTACTGGAATTAGACTCACAATGATGGGGTTTCATATTCCAGCTAATCACTTGCTAGTTGTGTGACCCTACACGAGTCACGTAACCACTCTGGGCCTCAGGATCCATAGTTGTAAACTTTGGGAAAAATGACGTAGCTCAGAATATAGGTGAAGAACAGAAACAATGCCTACAAAGTACCAGCCGTGTCATAGAAGCCAAATGGTAACATTAAACAAAAAGTAGGCCACAATTTTTATTATTTTTATTCATTTTTTTTGAGACGGAGTCTCGCTCTGTCACCCAGGCTGGAGTGCAGTGGTGAGATCTCGGCTCACTGCAAGCTCTGCCTCCTGGGTTCATGCCATTCTCCTGCCTCAGCTTCCCGAGTAGCTGGGACTACAGGCACCTGCCACAATGCCCAGCTAATTTTTTTTCTTTTTTTTTTTTTTTTCATATTTTTAGTAGAGACAGGGTTTCACCATGTTAGCCAGGATGGTCTCGATCTTCTGACCTCGTGATCTGCCTGCCTCAGACTCCCAAAGTGTTGGGATTACAGGCATGAGCCACCGCACCCGGCCAAAGTGGGCCACAATTTCACACTCATATGTCTTTGACAAATTTTCTTTTTTGTTTTTGGAGTTAGGGTCTTACTCTGTAGCCTAGGCAGTCTAGTGGTGCAATCACGGCTCACTGCAGCCTTGAACTCCTGGGCTCAGGTGATCCTACTGCCTCAGCCGCCTGAGTAGCTGAGACTACAGGCATGCACTATCATACCCAGCTAATTTTTAATTTTTTTGTAGAGATGGGGTTTCACTATGTTGCATAGGCTGGTTTTGAACTCCGTGGCTCAAGTGAGAAACTTTCTTTGGACAGTTGTACCTACTTTTTCTCATGAGACTAGCATCCTTCTTCATGTACCTCAGTCAACATAAGATTTTAGACAAAGGAAAATTATGAATGTTGATATCACATAAGAAACAGGGCAAAATGAGAACTCCCATTGATAACACCTTCCTCCTTTTTTTGGTTGTCTTCTAGTCACACTGAGGCTATGTCAAATCTGACACAGCAGAATTTTTTTTTTTTTTTTGGGATAGAGTCTCGCTGTTGCCCAGGCTGGAGTGCAGTGGCGCGATCTCGGCTCACTGCAAGCTCTGCCTCCCGGGTTCACACCATTCTCCTGCCTCAGCCTTACTAGTAGCTGGGACTACAGGCACCCGCCACCACGCCTGGCTAACTTTTTGTATTTTTAGTAGAGACAGGGTTTCACCTTGTTAGCCAGGATGGTCTCCATCTCCTGACCTCGTGATCCACCTGCCTCGGCCCTCCCCTACTGGGATTACAGGCGTGAGCCACCGTGCCCAGCCCTAGCAGAATTTTTAATTGCTCAAATTGGATTTTCAGATGACCTAAGGTTATCACAAGGGTTAAGTAATGAGAATTTCCCCATAGTAATGATGTTCAATAACAGATGAGATGCTGAAAAGACTCCTGCTTAGACCAGATTTCATGGCAATCCCTTGAAACTCATTTGAGGTACCATTTTTATTAAGACTTTTAGAGTAGATTAGCCTTCAGGCTGACAGTCAAGTGAATTATTGTCCAGGGGACCACTGAGTTGACAGTATTTTATATTAAATAATTGAGGATGTTAATCCACAGAGCATGCATGGATGGACTGATGACAGAAGCATCCTTCAAACTGAACTAGTGTCCATATTGGACTGGTGGGCTAAGGTGACATGCCCTCTACTTATTTATTTAGCTAGAACTGGGTCACTTTAATTTGCTGTGAAGTGTAGTGAGTGTGGACAGGTCAGCAGCATGCACCAGCTGGGCCTCATGTAGAATGTCTTCCCTTGTGCTATAGAAGATTCCACTGGCATTCCCGAGTTCCAATTATGTAACAGGAAGATAGGCACTTCTGAATCATGATCTCACTTGGCTTTCTTTGAGGCTAAACTTCAACTCTCCTCTAATTCCCTTCCTTCTAGAAGAACAGAAGTGAAGTGTATGCTGCTATTGTGCTGAATATTTAGTTTAGGCAAGCCAGGGGATGGGCAAGATACGCTTTTCCATTGTCAAAATCTGACGGGTCATGAAGCAAAATTCCCGTCAGGGCTACTGTAGGACTATAATGGCCATCGACAGAGCTCCCACGTTTCAGTATTGGATGGTGTCTTAGAGCTAGCCTAGTCCAACTGTCTCCTTTTCCTGATGATGAAACCAAAAATCAGAAGTGTTAAATTCTTTGCCAAGGTTATACAGTTGGTAAGAGACAGAACCAAAACTGCTGGAGTTTTTTTTTTTGGGGGGGGGGGGTCACTTTTGAGCATTCTTTCATTATAAAGATGCCAATACATACTATGTCTGATATACAAATGGATATGTCAAAAGTAAAACAATTTCAGGAAACTCTTTAATGCTGAATATTTAATATTAGGTAAAAGAGGGAGGAGTGTGGCCGGGCTCGGTGGCTCACGCTTGTAATCCCAGCACTTTGGGAGGCCGAGGTGGGCGGATCACGAGGTCAGGAGATCAAGACCACAGTGAAACCCCGTCTCTACTAAAAATACAAAAAATTAGCCAGGCATGGTGGCGGGCGCCTGTAGTCCCAGCTACTCGGAGAGGCTGAGGCAGGAGAATGGCGTGAACCCGGGAGGTGGAGCTTGCACTGAGCCGAGATTGCACCACTGCACTCCAGCCTGGGCGACAGAGCGAGACTCTGTCTCAAGAAAAAAAAGAGGGAGGAGTGTGTTGACTTCAAAGAATGTCACAAATTACTAGGCAGGAGAAGCCTATGGGTGTACCTAGGAAAACAAATTCTTCCCTTCATTCTTTAGGGAATTGACTGGCATCGTCCCCAAGGAACTTATGCACTGGACTATAAGGAGACCTAACAAATATTAAGGAAAAAAAACCCATTTCTATTTCAAGCTGCAGCTCCAATATCCAAACAAATACGTACTATATAATGTGCATGTCTATGTATGCATGTTTTGTGTATCTGTCTTCGTATGTGTGTATGCCTCTGTGTACATGCATACCTGATTTGTATGTGTATATGCCTTTGTGTACGTGCATACCTGATTTGTATGTGTGTCTCTGTGTTCATGTGTGTTTGCACAATGCATGCATGTCTCTGTGTGCCTGTGTATATGTGTGTTCTACATGTGTGTTCACTCAGGCCTCATGCACAGCAAGCAAGTGCACCCTTCGTGCTGGAGAGACTGTTGGGCTGATTTGTTCCCTGGCACTGCCCCTTAACAGTTTTGCTTCTTGAGCAAGTAGTTACATTGTTTTTCTGAACCTCAGTGTTCTTATCTATAAAATGGTATGCATAATACCATGAAAGAAAGAAGTTAACCAGTGTGTTTTTAGTCCCATAGCCATTTTATTAATTAAATTGAATTAACTGCATTTGCACAAAATTTGATCATATTTTATTATAGGTTCTATAATGGAATTGCCTCCCAAACAACCAACTTTGGTATTTTCATATACAGATGGCCTTTGTGAAAATGTACACGGTTCAATTCTTATGGCAGCTCTATGAATAAAGCCATTATTTCTACTTTACATATGAGCAAACTGAGATTCTGAGGTGTGAGCAAACTGAGATCTTGAGGTTGTAGTAATCTGGAGTCACCTAGGGAGGTTTTGGAAGGCAGGGACACAAACCCACATCTGTCTCCAAAGCCAGCCTTGCAATCATTCTCTCCTTTGCCTCGCCTCTGCCCAAAGCTGTTGTGAAGCACGATATGGTGGTTGTGGAACTGGCACTGGCATCCTGGTTCCCTTTATCCAGCTAATGTTTGCCCTCTTCTCTGACACACTTATTTCCCTTGATACCTCAGCTGGCACACGATTTTTTAGAGTCAACTCACCATTCTGCCCTGGTAGAAGGAGAGAGATTTGGGAAAAATTCAAACTGGACAGTGAATGCTGGCTTCATGGAGAAGGGCATATGCTGGCACATCTTAACAGCACCTCGTGGTACTGGACTTGCCTTGCAAGTTTTGACAGCCATTGAACTGCAGAACCCACTGCTCCTAGTGTTCAACCCAGGAAGAAACAGAAGGAGAACTGCCAGGATGTAACTGCTTAATCCGTTCCTAATCTCTGGATTCTCATAAATCCTTTAACTCTTCAAATATGGAATTAAAAGAACTGGGTTTGCAGAATCATTGTGGTCACAGGAGGCCCAAGTACTGAGCTATGAAATCCAGAAAAAGCAGAGGGACAAGAAGATTGCCACAGGTTTGACTTTGAAACCAGTTTGAATACAGTTACTGAGAAAGAAAAGCAAATCCCTATTTACAAAATTATTATTTTTGTTTAGTGAGATATATTGAGTTAATTTTGCACAGAAAATTGCATAGCAAAGAAACCTCTCAGTAGAGCCCTTTAAAAGCAATTTAATATTTGTAATAAGGCAAATTGTACTGACTCTCAACTATTTAGCCATGAAATTTTAAAATCCAATGAAAGTCTGACTTCAATAAATGCTGCTTTACAAATTTTATTGCCTGTGTAACAGCCTAAGAATACTGATATTCTTTAGACAGTTAAATTTAATCATAAAGACAAATACTCAACTTTTAAAACTGCCCTTCATGTAATTGAGTATAATTTGGTGCTTTTAAAACATGGGTTTGCTTTTCTGATATGCGTCTCTCAAAATTGTAAATAAAGTCGATTTACCCAGCAGCCTGCGAATTTCTAAGCAGTCATGCCTTATTTCCAAGCAGTCATTTAGAAACATAAAGCACAATATATTGTATGACAAGAAGACTTGAGAGGTTTCACACCTCAGTTATTAGCAATTCTTCAAAAGCTCTAGGCAGGAGTTAGTTCCATCATGAAATGATGACACCATGGCTGCAGGTAATGTGACGCGGCCAGTCTCTCTGTGAGAGTAGGGAGCAATTTTCCTCATTTTAGAATTTCCTTCTTCTAAAGGGCAGTAGATAGCACACTGGACTAGTCTTCATAAAATTTAGCATCTAAGCTATGTTCTAAAGACATGTTGCCTCTCTCAGACTCAGATTCTTCCTCAGTAAGATAACGATAATTATAATATTAAACACAACATATGAAAGTGTTTGCAAGTCAAAATCCACCTCTTTTAAGTAAGGCGGTATTAACATCTTTCTAGTTGTTTCTCTGTATACCTATTCTCACCAGAATCAAATACATGACACTGGCCTTGTTGGCAGCAGAATCCCACTCACTGTTTAAAGCTGCCCTTTTCTATTGCCATAGACTGGTCATAAAATGTTTCCTTGTTCTTGAGAGTCACAAAACTGTGTGAATGAACCAACGTAAACCATTCCACTGCTAGAAAAGCAAATTTGGCCTTAATAGGTCTATTGATGGGGTCATCTCGGCCATCTCTCTGAAATTGCAGACCCTATACGTATTTCCTGTTCCCTTCCGCAGCTTTGCTTTCCTCCGTGACAAACTTATCATCATAAATACACTTTATTTTAATGTATCTGTCTGATTTACTGTATCCTCCATTAGACTGTAAGCTCCACTTGGGCGGGGGTATTTGTTTCATTCGCTGTCATGTGCCTTGCACCAAGAACAATAATTGACATAGAAAAACGAAGGAATGATGGCCAGCTTATGGTTGTTATACAAATGCTCATATACCTGCAGCTAAGAAAACAGAAATGATTAGAAATGGTTCACTATAAGGCTTAGGATGCTTTTAATGTTTCAATTCTAATATGTCAAGGCCCATAGAAGAGTTTGTTCATTTTTAATATTTTCTACTATTGGCTTCGTCAGCAGTTTCTTATTCTAGCAATTTTTGTCTGCTTAGTTGTGTCTGTGAAGAGGGAGTATAGCTCATGCCTCATATATTAATCTTAGATTTATAGAAAAATGTAAGAAATAAAAGGGAGTTTACCCCTCCTTCTATTAGAGCTTATATGCAAATTCCAAATCCACTCTCCTGAGCAGTTACCCACCATTTAATGTTCATAAATTCCCACTATATATTCAATTGCAAGAAACCAAAGCAAGATTATAAACACACTAATAATAAACAGGCATAAAATTTTTACTACCCTCTGTTCCCACAGCACTTGGGAGATGTGTCAAATTACCCTGTGGCAGACTGGAAAGGGGGATTTGGGGTAGAAATCATGGCCCAACTGCTAGTGACGCAGTTTCCAAATTTTACAGCTTGGGAATCACTACGTATTTAGGAAACTCTACCTTTGTTAATTCGTTGCAACTGTAGAAGATGAGCCTGCAGGGATCGTTAAAGAGAGCCAGTGTAGATGGAGCAGAAGGACAGGAAAAAAAGAAATCCAAGGACAGTGTTGCTTTCATGAATCTTTAAGAGGGACTTTCCTCTATCGTTATACAATCACACAAAGAATGGACAGGGTTTGACAATACAGGAAGAGGACACTTCTCTCTGTATTTAATTCCCTCAGGTTTCTGACTCCTTGAGTTTGAAAAACACTTCATTTTGTAGTATCTTCCTAAATAAAACTCTGTACTTTGCTTGTGCAAGAAGAAACAGAATGTGATTCTATTTCTATTTCTAGAGCCAGTGCAAACACGTATTTGTTGAATGTTGTTGAAGAGAGTGTAAAATGATGCAGATGGTTGTGGTCAAGTGTCTTAATGTCTTCCCTTTCCACCTAGGATTTTGCTGCTTTATTCTTGACCTTCACTTGGCCACCTTTGTGCTGCTTACAGGGAATTTTCCAGACAAAGCCTAGTGATTGGCTATTCGTGAATTAGAGACACAAAACGCTTTAAATTTATCTCGTCTATTTCCAGAAGGATGCAATATAGACGGAGAAAAATGTCATGTTTGAAGACATTTGCTTCATCTTGATAGTCAATTTAGTCTTTAAAATGTGCATACATGTAACAAATAAACTTATTTCTCCCTTAATTTTGCCACGGAAGCCCTTTGGTGCTTTGCCATAGACCAAGTAGCCACGGTAGGAAAACTCAGCTCAGATTGGGCAATTTGAATTTATAATATGCAGAGAAAGGCACCTACCAGCACTGACAGTGATAGCTTCAATGAACTGTTCTCTCCAGCTGTTTGTCCCAACCACAAGGGCCAGGTTTGTCTTCTTAATGAGTTTGTCCACAGTACTCTAGAAAGGTTGAAAAGAAAAATACAATAAATGCTGGGTTTGCTAAGGCATCAGGAAATCCAAGACCTTGTTGATTTTGAAACTCCAGAGTTATATAAAGGGTAGCAGATGTTAGGCTCAGAACAACAGTATTGACATCAAACACTGTTATGATTATGCAAACAAGCATGGTCCTTAGTTGGAAACATTCTGAAATGGAAACTTCTTGGTAGCAAATACAAGTCTCCTTCACTGACTAAGGAAGAATAGCCTCAGTGTTTAGAATAGCAGATGCTGCAAAAGCCCATCCATCCCCCTGAATGCTTTACCAACTTCCTTCTCTACTGGTTTCATCTGTAGTGTTTCATCTGCAAGTGAATTAACATATGCCCTATTCAGCACTGCATATCTGCAAATAGCCGGAAGTGACAAACAGATTATGGAACCAAAAAATATTGCCATGGGTTTTTGTTTATCAATGAAATGTAGCCAGATAATGGAGTCTCCAGGTTGCCTGCTGCATGGTCATCACTAAATGGATTTTTCTCTGGGTACTATTTTTTCAGCCTCTTGCCTGTTAGAGAATCCCAGGCTCACCCTATTCCTATTGCAAACAAGAATAGACAAAGACAAGAGAAGATCGGTTCTTATGGTTTAGGGTACGTTGCCGTTTACCTTGCCCTAAATCTCCCCTGCTTTACTGGCACTGTGCTGCATACCCCTTATTTTTCTTTGGAACTTTTTAAGCACCTTGTTTTGTACAATCAGTACTCTCTAGCTTTCTAAATTCAGTTAATGTAACAAAAGGAGCAGCCAAATGTTCACGAGAAAACTAAGTAAGCAGATGGACTGAAAGCAGTACCACAAGTCATGGCAACTACAGGGAGAAAAGTCATTTCCAAGACACTAAGGCTGCTCTTCCCAAGAAACTACCACAGTGACTAGTCTACCAAACATCCACACTTACTGTCAGAGCATCCTCAAATTTCCACTAATTGCAAAGAGGCAGAAATTATTTGTCCTAGGTCAAAATCTGTATATGTTTTATGCAATGTACCTGAGTAGACTACGGTTTAAGAGAGCACATTTCCAGCTAACTGGGAGTAAGCAAAATGCTGTCTGAAGGGCTTGTATTAAAGGCCAAAGCCAAATCATAATATCAAGCATGTTTGCTCAAGAAGAGTCATTGGAACAGACTTGAAACATTGAGAAGATAATAAGCATGAAAGGGCCCATCTCCAACTGGCTCACTCTGTATTCGTGACATTATTCTTGGCTGAATTGTATGTCCTTAGGGTGATGACCTTTCGGCTTCTAGCTTTGTGTCTAGAACTGCTGGTGCCCCTGATAACAGCTGTAACCATCACTGCTCTTGGCCACCATAACTTGAAGCACATGACCAGCATCCATCTTTCCTCTCTCAACTCAGCCACATCTCATCAAGTACTCTGACCATCCTCACTGCTACAAATTCAAAGTGCCTTGTAGAATGTAATAAGAAATGACCTCAATTTTTCCTAATGTAGTGGAAACTTGGGACAGTTCTCTCCAAAGGGGCACTCTGTGCTGAATCCACGACGGAGTATCCCATGACCTGGGAAATAAACAGTTGAACAGATAGACTTCTCTAACATTGAGCACAGACTTTCCTCAAGAAATAGCTGCTAAAGAACAAATGTTTAAGATAAACTAAACTTCTCTGTGTAAAACTCAGGGTAGATTTTAAACTGTAGTTCATGTTAATCCTGGGGGATTATAGTATAGCCAGGGTTCTTCCTAGGACTTAATTTGCATATGTATCCTTCCTTGACCTGTGGGAAAAATGAGAGTGAATAAACATATAGTTCAGACACCTGAACTTGGACACTGTTGTCTGTATTTACCTAGGAGTTTCCAAAATGCTAGTGATCAGTTTTTCACTGCACTAGATTTTCAAAGGCTTGTGAAAACCTCACCCTCAGCAATGGGTGTTAATAAAACCAGGTCCTCAGTCACACCATAGTAAAGAAGAACTCAGTGGGTAAAGCAGAGTGGGCCATTGAAAGGTATCACCCGGATTTGGGTCTCTGGTACAGTTCTGGGAGCTCTGAGTAAGTTCTTTAAAATACCTACGTTCTAGTAAAAGAAATTTCTTAAATAATATAAAATCAAAGCTGATACTTAAGGGCAGTTCTAAAACATGCCCCTAACATGCCCTATAGTTATTAATGGTAACTATACTGATGAACTTTGAAGAGACGACAGGAAATAGTCTATGGAAGCTATCCTACAAAGATAAGTACCCCAAACAACTGGTTTCATGTAGAGACGTGGGGTACTTTCAAATGGTCATATCATTATAGTGGTTACCAGAAAGGGCTTTGGACCCAAGAAAGCTTTGCTACCTAGAAGACTGTGCCCGGCCTTACTTAACTTAATGCTTCTTATGGGAAGTTACTATGATTGCTCTTCCTGTCATGGGTGCATGGAAGGGGAAGGTTGGGGATTATCCCATAAGGGAGAGAACACACAATTCCCCAGGAGAACTCAGGCAAAGGGCAGGGGCAAGCTTGCTTCAGGAATACCAACCCATAGACTCTCTGCTGCAGAAAATGGCACTAGGCTCTCTGATTCCAAATGAAAAGAGGGTGAATGAGGAAGAGTGAGGTTGAACACACATGGAGAAAAGATGAGTAGATGGGTCACCAGAAATGGACAGTCTGAGATTCCCCGACTTCTGGAATTACAGGGAACTTGTGCACATTCCAGGCATGGTTGTGCAACAAGCCAAGTTCTGTGTCATACAATGGGGGTCTAATGATCGGGGTCTGCCTAGAAAGCATTGGTTCCACTGTTTACCCCCTGACCCCCTCCTCCTATGGAAATGTGTGAAAGAAGAGTTAACAGACAGATTCTCAGTGGCCTGAAGGAAAAATTTTAATTGCATTTTTATCTTAAAATATTCCACTTTAATTTCAAAGACATTTTGTTTTCCACCTGTCTCCTATCAGGCACCTCCATTTGTGAACTAAATTAAAAAATAATTAATGGATCCAGCTAAAGGAAAAGAGGGGACTATTATGAGAAGTCCAGATAAAATCTGAAACTTCTAAATTGGTGGTCTGATTCTCTCTTTTGAAACCTTCATTCTGGTGTTTCAGACAGGAACAGTGTCTGCTTTTGAAAAGTAAGCAGGTAAAATACTGCTGTGCTCTGGGTTTGTAATTCTGGAAAGCAAGAGAGGGGATGCACCTTTCATATCCCACTGCAGAACTGAAGTGTTTCTTCCCCTGTGGTCTTCCCAAATGCTAGAACCATGTAGGGGAGAAGGGATGGGAGGGGACATAGGGACAGAGGGAGCAGCTAAGGATCAACAGGAAATTTCACTTCAAAGTCTTAAGCTCCATCCCGAGGCCCACACATTCAACTTCTGCAAAAATGACTTTTATCATCTAGAGAACTGGGAATCCAATTTTATCAGCTCAACTGTAAACTCCGGTTGCAGGCACTCTATGTTCGGTATACTGACGGTACTAAAATGTCCTTGGATCTGAAGAGAATGATTAAATATAAATGAGAGCTTGTCAGTGGGATGTTCCATAGGGAGACATTACTATCCCCCTCCAAAACAAAAGCCCCCTAATTTTCAGCAGTGTGAATGCCTGGCTCTGACAGATTTATTAGCATTTTCAAACAGAACTTGGTTTCTTCCACACATAGCAATCTCTTAGGATCCACCTTTGCATCTTCCTTGCTATCCCCTCAGATTAAACCTTCCCTTTGGGGCACCTCTGACCTTGTGCAGTCATGGATGCCTCCTGCTGGGCCCTGGTTCTGATGCTGTTTGGTTTACAGGACTCCTTGGTTCCTGATTAACTCTATAATTCCAATTTGGCCCCAAAGGCTCTCAATTCACAAGCCAATTCCTGAAATCACATCTACTACTCTTTCCAGATGGATCTTACAGCTTCGGCCAACCCTATGAACAGTTTCTGTCCCCAGGTGAGCCTGGCTCCTGGTGGGCAGTGTTGGTGAGCGTACCTTGAATTCGTAGGATTCTTCAATGATCACTTCCAACTTGGTGTGCTCTCCCAGGATGGGGCGCCCCATTTCTGCAATGCGCCTCTCCTCTTCCTCTTTGCTGGTCAGTGGCTGCTTGTCATCATATTCATCTGTGAAACGGAGGTATCAGAGAATGGGCACTGTGCTCTGTTTCATTTGGAAATCCCTGGATCCTGCCATAAGAAAGCCAAGGAGGAAGGAAGCCCTAATGACCTACTAAAGCCCCCCGGGTGAGATCACGATGCTGGAGGGAAGAGCCAGACAGACACTTGGCATGTAAGGCAGCATATCACTGTGACAGCAAGTGATCATAACATCTCACAATCTAAGCTCATGCAAAAGTTCAGCTGAGGAAAAGTAATGTATGGGGCTTGTCACTGAGAACAAAGACTCTGCCTGTACATTGTCTATGTTAAGGGAGTCACCCAGCTATTCCCTGTGACGCTGGCTCAGTTGGCTGTTTGTACACATCCTTTCAGCACGTGACCAAAGGGAAACACAATTGAAAGTGCTAGAGTGACCCTGAGAGATGGCAGAGTCTGGCCTCTTCCTGTCCACTTTCTAGGGGCAACAGAAAATGCCTGAGGCCCAAAGAGATGGGGAACAGGACATTCTGACTTTAGCCTCTCTCTTGCCAAGAGACCCTGTTGCAAGTTAAACAGCAAAACATCCATTTCATGTTTCTGTGAGATGCTTGGGCTCCAGGGCTGCTTCAATCTGGTGCAAAGCCAAAATTTGTTAGGAAAACCTTGGCCATGTTAATCTTAAAGTAAACAGGGAGGGCGGGGGTGAGGCCTTTCGGGAGTTAAAATACTCACTCACCATGTGAGCACAATTATTTCCAGAACCACCATGTAGCTTACAGTCCAGGAGAGGATGGTGGGTGCTGAGGAAATGTTAATGGATCCAAGAGCCCATTAATGAGGGGAAGCTCACAGTTGGCTCTCTCTGTGTGAAGGTCATTAGGATAAATCCCAGACTGAAAAGGCCATGCACATAAGAAGGACAAACACTGGTCCTATAATTACCCTTATCCTTTAGGCCCAGAATGCTGAAACAAGACAAGCTACTTTTTCTCAGATTTAAGTGGAATGAACATTGTCTCCAATGAAACAGCATCAGTGATATGGAAAGACCTCAGCCCTGATGGCCTCATTTCTAGGATCTCTGGACAAAGTGCCTCCAATAGGGGGCTGTTGACTAAAAAGACGTCCAATAAAAGGGATGTTTGGTCCTGGCTTCCGGCCTGGTGCACTTAAACATTAGCTTCTGTAGAAGTCCATACCTCCCATTACCTCCAAAGACCCATGGCCTCCCCTCTGCTGAGGGACCATGCTATGGTGACTCCATTGTTGCTTTGGCAACTGTTGCAGGCAATGGTTCCTAGGCTAGCTGCTCATTGTGAGGGCAGGGAGTGCATGGGCTAGAGGCACTGCCAGCATTTAATATTTCAAGGGTCAAAACCAACAAAAGGCAAAAGCAGAATGTAGCATATTGATTAATTCTTTAGTACACATTTTATAGTGTCTTCCTAAAAGCTCATTTTAAAATCTGCTTTCCTTGCCTCAGAGATTACAGGGCACCAAATAGATTAGATGAAGACTAAACATAAATTATTTTGGACTGGCCAGAAGCTGCTGAATGTTAGCAGAAGCAAAGGAGAGGGGCAAGGAGATTAATTTTAACTATAAAAGTGGTAATATTTTTTATGGTAGGATTGGGAAGTTATGACCCAAGGGAAGGCAAAGGGTTCTGGTTCTTCAAGATTTGTCCTTGCAAAATTATGTGTGTCTAGTCAAGAGAGGTGGCTGACATACATGAAGTGCAATTTATCCAGCAATGAAATTAATAATTTTGATTACCACTGCTTTGTGTGATCCTTGAACCCAGGATAATGTTATTGGTAGTTTTCATAGCAGTAGTTTATGCTACTTTGTAGTTTAAACTACTTTGTAGTTTATACATCTTTGTTTGAAACTTTGGCTGAACATGGATGAGTTGAAGACGTACACAGAACAAGAATGGTTTTCTCAGAAGAAGGAATATTACAACTTGGACATCTATTTAACCTGTGAAGATATTGAGGGAGAATATTTATTATGGCCTTCTTTTTGTAGTTTACTTATAAATGACAAGTTGCTTTTAATGGGGCTCAAGGCAATCTACCTAGAAAAAATAGAGAAATTACAAAGCAAAGGTGATGTGGTAGCATTGTTAAGTGCAGCATTTCACAAAATTAAACTGGTTTTGATCATGGTATTAAATAACTGGACATGGATTAAGTAAATGAAGTCAAATCATACAATGAGTGAAAAGGTTCTTTTTTTCCCAAAAACCCTTCAGTTCTTCTGATCAGGAAGAAATGCTTAATTTGGTGCTGTTAGGTCTGTAACTACTTCCTAATAAATATCTCAATTTGTACCTTTTAAGATAGATAGTCAAAATAGTTCTCAGGTATAGAGTACTTGCCATCATCTAGCTAGAATTTAATAAATTTTTCCATTGTAAAAATTTTTAAATTTTACTTTCTATTTGTGGCAAACGATACTAATTTTCCTGTGTTAGTGACTTAAAGTTTTCTTTTAAAAACAAATAAAGTATAAACATGAGGCAATTTAAAAAATTACATTAAATAAATAGCATAGTTGGTATGCAACCAAAGCAGTATGGGAATGACAAAAATTAAGAAATATAGTGTTAACTTATTTCATATTAACCCGAAAAACAGTAAGGCACACTGTTTCTATCATTTGCTACACTCTTGCTTCAAAGGGACTTAGATTTCTTAATTCCACACTTTTATCCCTTTGTGTATTCACCTGGACAAGCTTCACAATTTTCATTTGGTTAAATCTCACTTATCTTTCAAAACCCCACCTCTTCTGGCATGAAATAACTCCCTATTGATGAGTGAGAAGATTTAAGAACTACCACTCTAACCTTATGTTAATTCCTTAATATTCGTTGTGTATATAGACCATGGACATTTTCATAGACTGTTTTTTCAATTTTTAATTATCTTTACATAGAAATATCCAGCACATAAACTCACTGAGATAGAACAATAAGTTTCATTGTGCTTTGAACCATCCTTGCATCCTCTGGCACCTATTACAATATATGGAATATAGTAGGTGCTCAATAAGTATTTGCTGTGTGACTCTCCAACTCACTGTTAATAAAGCCTCTTAGTTGCTCAACCCATAAAAAATGGATCATTTTTTCATTGAGCACATGTCATTGTACTCCATACCATGTCAGCACTTCCTCCTCTACTTTCCAGGAACTTACGACGTAATGGGGACAGGAATATACAATGGACAACTTCTAGGCATGATAAAGACTAGGGGATCAGGGTTGGGGAACAACTCAGTTGGCCTAAAGGGAGTCAGGGAAGGAAGCCTTCCTTTCCTGAAGGAAGCTTCAGGAAAGAGGAGCTATTTGAAGTTGGCCTTGAAGCACATATAGAAGATTGCCGCCCGGTGAAGGTGATGGTAAGGATGGCTAGGAGGTGGTGGAATGCGGAAGTTCATTCCAGGCAGAGAGAAATCAAAGTACAATGGTACAGGGTCATGGAAGGGTCAGGGCCGTTTTGACTTAAGTATCATAAACTTTTATTTATATGTAACTGAGAAATGGCAGCTGTATAGTTTCTATTATTGCTCTACAGTTATACTGATAAATTCACATTGATGGTCTAGATTTTTGACTGGCAAAAATGAGTGCCAAGTCTAGTTTTTAACAAAACTGTTTTCTGTCTTTAGATACTTTCTGTTAAATAGGGAAATGGTTTAACAGCATTTTTAGAATTTTAATCATCTATTTTGTTTCCTTTTCTCTTGGAGCATTGGATCAAAAGCAGATCATTTTACTATGGTTGAGGTCAGTTTCATTTCTTTACTTCTGCAGAGTGAGATAACATGCTGTGGTTTTAGTTTTCTCAGATGGAAAATATACTCTTTCTCCTCCTGAGTGCACGTGCACACTTTTAAAATTCACCATATTTTATTGAGAAGTTGGGAATAAATTACATAACATCATAGTCTTAACCAATCCAAACAACTTAAAGATCAAATGCATAATTAACAGTCATTGATAAAATCAATTTTGACAGGACATAAAACAATCCTGGAAGAGAATCACCAGTGGGGAATCTCCCTTCTCCTGAGTAATTGATTTTGCAAACAATAGCAAATAATAAAAGCTAATAGGTACCTGGCATCTGGGGAAAGCAGCATTTTGAGAAAGCTATTTCTAATGCTCTCTGGTTCAAGCTGTATTTTGAAGCAGAGTCAGGGTAAGAGGTGAAGTGCTGAGAGTGGGAAGACAACACAACTCATAAGGTCCATCTCATTATCAAGATCTCTACCTCAGGGGACACTGTTGAGAGTCTTTAATGTAGTCACATTTTAAAAGTGTACAAACAATGTAGAATTTGGAGAGCCGGACAAGGCCAGTGGTGGGACAATTTGCTCCAGATCATTTTGATCCTCCACTCAGACGTATGCTGACCAGTCAGAAAGCAGAGGTCTCTCTTGACAATTTTTAGCATGTGGCTGGCTTCTTTGATTGGAGGCTAAAGTGACTGATGATATAGACCCAAATATCATCTCTAAACCTATATTAGATCTGGGATAGCTGTGTAATGCTCTAGTCACCCTGTCAATGTCATTTATTTCCCCTGTGGAGAAACCCCACAGATGTACTATCATCTGTGCATATCTGGCTAACATCATGTTGCCTGGGGGCAGCAAGGGCAGGCTCTGGGAAGAAATGCAGCTCAGCTTTAAAAGAAACTTCATGGTTGGGCACCGTGACTCATTCCTGTAATCCTAACACTTTGTGAGGCAGAGGCGGGTGGATTGCTTGAGCCCAGGAGTTCCAGACCAGCCTGGGCCACATGGTGAGACCCCGTCTCTACAAAAAGTACAAAAAGTAGCTGGGCATGGTGGTACACACCTATAGTCCTAGCTACTCAGGAGGCTGAGGTGCGAGGATCCTTTGGGCCCAGGAGGTTGAAGCTGCAGTGAGCTGTGATTGATTCCACCATTGCACTCCAGCCTGAGTGACAGAGAGAATCCCCATCTCAAATAAAATAAAGAAACTTCATTATACTTGGGATAAAAACTGATGCGTGAGAAGAAATATTTGCAAGAAATCTGCAATACATTGAAACTCAGGAGAGAGAGAGGCCATGGGATCAGTCTTCTTTGCAGGCTGGGCTGGCCCGTCCTCAGTGCTCCTTTTCTGCCCTCACGTGCTTGTGTTTTGTTGTAATCCACCATACCACTGGCTGCCAGAGGAGCTGCAGCATTATTTAGCAATGTTTTAGAGAGGAGAGGGGCTAAAATGCATGACTCTAATGTCTCTAAGATTAAAGAACTCTTGGAGGCTGTGGTTTTCAAGGATCATGATGAAATGAGTACCTGCAATGGTGATTACAGTAGAGAGAATCGGATGTTCTCTAGCATGAACCTTCCTGAAGACAGGTTGGCCTAGCAAAAGGACAGGCAGAAAAATCAGCAGAATGGATTGCATTGATATGCTATCAGAGCTTTTTGGTATTAGTAAGCTAAACATCACATCCAGATGCACACATCACAAACAATGTTAGTTTGAGGATTAAATGGTCATAGGTCACCCCTAGGTAGGTCACAGAAGGGAGCTCTGGTGGAGGTTACTGATGGATATCACTGCTCAGAGATGAGCGAGTATTTCATGAGCCAAACAAGACTGTGTCAACAAACCACAAGCCCCATGGTAGTGAGTACAGCCAGATTCCTACAGGTATCTTAAATGATGTGTCAAGGTCCTTCAAGGTACCACTTCCAGAAGCATCATGGAACAACAAAAGGTATAGTGGCAGGTGTCGTGGTTGGGAAGCCTATTAGTGCCAACAATATAGCCTTGAGTAGGCCATTTCTCCAGTTTCTCCCCATGTAAGATGGTGATAATAGTACCTGCTCTGTCTATGTTACAGGTTTGTTTGAGGGTCAAGTAACACAACACCTGGGGATATGCTTACTACATTTATTTCCTGAGCAGTCTGAAGGGGAGAATGTTATGTACGCCTGTAGGTTTTGCAAAGGTAGGCCATCAACACAGCAACTGTTTGGATAACCTAGGGTTAACCTAGGCCTAGGGGGTTCTCACTGAACTCCTGGTTCAGCTGACTTCCAGATTCACTTGCTGTTTGCCTCTACCAAGAGCTACCCATAACTGACCTGGGAGTCACGAGATTCGGGATTCAGTGCCACCTCTGCCATATGCTTGTCATCTAAACTTGGGCAAGGCCTTTCTCTTCTCTGACTCTCAGGCTTCTCAGTTATAAAGTGAAGCTGACTTTGAAGAGGTTTTGTTCCTGCAGCCTACATACTGAAGTGATGGAAACATTTTCAACTGTCAGAATTTTCATAGTTTGGCTTCCTTAAAAAGTCTTGTGTCTTATTAAGCCTATTATGTACTGAGCATAATATGATTAGAGGAGTAATATTAAATAGGTATACTGATTGATTTTTAATTAGAGAACTCTATATCTTAGAAGTTTTGGGGATCAAACATACATTCTTCTCTCCATAGTGAGCCAGAATACTTAATTTATTAAACTATTCATGTTTATATGGTCCAGTTTCCCCCTTCTGTGGTACTTCTCATTTTTCATTTAACTGAAAGTCATCATGATGGAATTTATTAGATAGATGTGGGTTTTGAGTAGAAAAGGGGTTCAATGTATAATTTCAAGATGCAGGTAGAAATAAGCTAGAGGAGAGGAAACAGGACAGTGCTGGGATTAGAACAGTCATCATTAATTTCTTTAAACCTTCATTTCCTCCCCTATATGTGAGAACAATGTCTTACTCTATAAGGTTGGTGATAAAGTGATATGATGAGAAAGAAATCTTTACAAACTCTAATGAGTTATAATATTTAGAGTGTTACCTTGTCATATGACTGGAAGGTCAAGAGGGAATGAGATCATAGGCCCAAACAAGGGTCTTTCAGTGAGGCAAGGTCTGGGAACAATAGGTAAAGATCTGCAGATTCCAAAAGCACCTCCAACACTTAATGTCCACCACTAATGAGATCTCTGAAATACTGGTATTAGGCTGTGGATCAGACAATTTTTTACATTTCCATATATTCTGCTTCAAATTTAGATTTTCACACTCAGCTGCACAAGTCCATGTAAAAGCTGCAGGCAAAGTCCCAGGGCTAGATTAATTCTTCTTACTGCCCCTGCGTCTCAAAGCCTTGACTTCAAAGCCTCCAACTGACTTCAAAGAAAAGTTCTTTAGGGCTTAAGGCTGCTTTTCGCTGTAGACCTAAGTTTTAGAACTGTCCTCAGGGGCATCAGTAGAGAGTGCATCCTAGGCATTCTGGTTTGATTTAGGAAAAGAAGGGTCATGTAAAGTGAGATAATTTCTTAGAAAGTAGGAATGGACAGGCCAGTGTAGAAATTCCCAGAATTTTGGAACATTCTCTTGTTCTAACTGCATTAATTTCAAGTCTTGGGAAGAGGTGATGGCAATAGGAAACCGCCATTTCAGGTTAGAGTTTCAGCCACAGGTAGAACTTAATGAACTACATGGAATGATAGAAACCTTTGTAGGAGGTGATTCTGTCATCTTGGATGCCAGATGCGGCCAAGGCAGGAAAAGTTGGATATTTATCAGACAGATATTATAGAATTTGATGCAAAGAAGTTCTGAGAAAAGAAAACTAGGATCCCATTACCCGAGATAATAAAAGAGAGGATAGTTCAAATGACATAGAAGGAAGGCCCTTAAAACAAAATTTGGGCCAGGTGCGGTGGCTCACGCCTGTAATCCCAGCACTTTGGGAGGCTGAGGTGGGTGGATCATGAGGTCAGGAGATCGACACTATCCTGGCCAACATGGTGAAACCTTGTCTCTACTAAAAATACAAAAAGTTAGCTAGGCGTGGTGGCACGTGCCTGTAGTCCCAGACACTCGGGAGGCTGAGGCAGGAGAGTCGCTTGAACCCTGGAGGTGGAGGTTGCAGTGAACTGAGATCACGCCACTGTACTCCAGCCTGGTGACAGAGTGAGGCTCCATCTCAAAAAAAAAAATCCTGACACATTCAATAATAAAGAAAACAGAAAGATATTCAAACCCGTCAATGTGTTTTAACAGAGCATCCTAGTAGCCACGGGTTTTTAGTTAAGGTCTCTTTATCAGATTTCACAGGATGGGAAGGCGCTGTTGGATAGTACACTATTTCTATAATGGTTGACTTAAAAACATTATTACTTCAATTCAGTCATGAAGACTGGCTTGCCAAATTTATACCTACTTCAAATCTCCCAGGGATAACTAATTTATCCTTGGGTGAAACAGAATTAGAGTGTTTACAAGGGGACTTCAAGCAGTTAAAATGATGGAATGAGAAAAAGGAGATAAAAGTTTAAAAAAAGGAGTATAAATTCCTGCACTTGATTTAAAAAATAACCTTTAGTAGTGCACGACTGGGGAGATCTGACCCAAAAGAGCTTCAGATGAATCAGATTTAAGAAATCCAACACAAAGACTTGTCTTGTTTAACATTTTTAATCCCTTTCAACTTCTGTGTCTCTCAGAGTCTATGAATCATTTTGTCATTAAATGCCATGTCTAGAGAGAAGCAGTGGAGAGCAACAGCCCATGTGAAATGGCCCATATGAAACTGCACACATTTAGAAAATTCTACTTCGGACAGAATCACATTGGAATTGCTTGTTCATGAGTTTACACTAACAGTGGATTAAGTTCATCCCAATTCCCGACATAGTATTTTCATGATCAGAAATTTGAAGTATATTTCCTTCTAAATATTTTTGTTCAAATCTCTGATTTCAAAATTTTGATATCTGCACAATATATTGGAAAATTTTGATATTGGCACAATCTATTGGAAGATGTCACATACTGATATAGAATGTAGGCCATTAAAGATATCTTCAACCTACAGCTTCAGACAGACCTACTGTTTAAATATTTATCTCTCTCTCTAAACGTGCACAGATGACTCTAATAGGGTGAGAAGATATTTAGAGACAACAGAGGATGCTGTAAGGAAATATCTTTGTTTTGTACACAAGAATATAGTTTTAGAGTTGTGCTAAATAACGCAATCAACACAGGCTGAGTACCATTCTAAATTTAAATGAAACTTTTTAATTTTGACATTTTGAGTTTTTATAGAATACTTTGTAATATACTTCAAGTGGCAGAAATATTACTCATTACCATGTTATTAATACTAAAACCTAGGTCCCCAGAGAGACCCTCAGATTGGTGTGGTGGGATGAGGGGAAGGCTCTGCTCAACACGATATTATATTATGTATTATAAATTATGTATTGACATACATAATTTATGAATTACAATTTATGTGTTAAAATGATGTATTTTTACGTATTTCCTCAACATGTATTTTTACGTATTTTCTCAGTATGGCATTTATGTGTTATTAGGATCCTGAGCTTGGACCACAGATCTATCTTGGATGTCAGCTTCTATGTTTCTCTGAGGCTAGCAATTGTGTCCCCTTATTCTAGTGCTCTTTGGAGCCTCTATCAGGGAACTGTACATCATTAGCACTATGTGAACATTTGTAAATTGATCAGTGTCAAAATATGAACAGTTACAGTTTTTCCATATGAACAGCTTATAAACACAACACACACACATTATTAATTTGTAAAACGTTAAATGTGTAAAACCAGCAAGAGCACACCATGTGCCACAGTTAAATATTAATGCAAGTTACATAAGATGTGGGTTTGGATTGATGGTTAAGGGTATTTGGGGAAAAATAAGGAACATTAAAAAAATAGTCTTACCAAACAGGTATTTTCCTTCATTAAAAGCAAATAAAAATGAGAAATTTTTTTAATGTAATAACATCTGGTGAGAACAGACAGTAAAAATTAGATAGCATTAGACTTGAAAAATTCATACCTGTTATTGTGAAGCCACCTAAAAAAGAAAAAAAAAAAAAACCAAATGTTATAATTTGACACTCTACATAACAAATACCAGTGACATCAGACTGCCTGACAACCCACCCAAGGTACTTGCCAAATTATATTTACAATTAAGAAGACTAGATAAACATTCATGACTGAATCACTAATCATTCTTTTAAGATTATGAAATTTAATGCGTACACATTTAATTCTTGTGTATACCTAAGAAATCACCGATTTTTTAAAAGGTTGTACTAAATTACAAATGCAATATAAACTATTTGACCTTGACAAAATGAGGTCAATGGCCCTGAACAACAATCTTGCTAGCAAGCCAAGAGAAGTAAAAGTCACAGAGCTACTATATCACCTGACGGAAATGGAAAATAATCTAGAAAAATGGAAAGGAAATGCAAGAAATGAAATGCTTACCAAGCTCATTCAATAACAGGGCTGTGAAGGAAACAGACAAAGACAAACACAGAATAAGAGACCAGATGAATAATGAAAGTAAGAGGAATATCAGCAGAAAGAAATCCAGGCAGATCTGATTACAGTGGTAGGGAGCCACTGCTAAAAATGGGTATACCCCAAAGAAATATAGTGATGGGAATATTTCTGAATAAACAATCCCAACTGAAATTTCTGAAAATGTGTGTGAATACATACATATATATATGTGTGTGTGTGTGTGTGTGTGTGTGTATATATATATATATATATATTTCACCTTATAATTTCTTTACATTTAATAAGACATTTCTAGTATATATGTTTATACCTAGCATATAAATCTAGTTTACCAAATACAGGAGAAACATTGTATGAAATTCATTCTTAACTTGATATGAGTGAGGCTTCCTCATTAAATATTGCCTGGGATTTGGTCAGTCCAACATATGGAAGTCTTAAATCACCCAGGAACTCAGGTATCACACCTTTTATTCAGTAAGTACAGGTGAAACATGCTGGGAAATTCCATTTTGGGTTCCCTGCCTGGAAGGAAAGTTTAGCCCAAGGTAAAGCACTATCTTGGGATGTTCTATTTGGATGATATTTTGTCCACCAAGAATTGCTTATGTTTTAAAATCCTTACAGCTTAATAGTCCCAGGAATTAACACCTATTAGTGTACTTATCTGTGACTTCTGTACATTATTAGATAACCAGAATCCTTCTAGTGGACATATCATCCCAGGAAACTGACAGGGCATTGGGTTGGGGGGAGGGGGGATATATAATTTGTCTTTCAGGTTATGTGCTTTAAGCCTAGAATGTACTGTAGCACTTTATTTTAGTAAAAGCAACCTTGCTAAATATATTAAATTATTTCCTGAGTTGAAGACGGGAATATTACAGTTACGTTTTTGGGCCCAGTTTTCTCTCTAATGATAGTGGCATTAGAGGATACTTTCCAAAAAAAGTCAGTAATTTATTAATAGTGACAAGAATCCACTTGGCGGGTGTGAAACTGGATAGTGCTATTAAGGAATTTTAATTTGCTGTTACATGAGGGCATATTTTACTAAAATGGCAATTGAAAGAGCAGAATCCAAGATGCTCCTCCTTGAGATAAAGTTCTTTGGAGGAATACATTTAGGAGAAAGTGCTTCCTCCTGTATGTTAATGAGGCATTTTGGATCCCATCTTTGTAAGAAATCAGCATGATTTTCTGGTCTCTTTTTCTTCCGTCTACCATCTATGGAGCATATTAAATAGGCTACATTGAAACAGGTCTTGAGTGCTCCTTTTCCCATCACTCCAAAGACTCCTGTTGCCATCTTGAACTTGATTAACACAGAAACATATGTGTTTTTTCCCACCAATGGACTGTGAGGCCACGAACGTGGGACGAACGTGGGATAAATTTTCCTATATGTCTACATAGCAATTAGTCCTATATATTTTATTTTTCCCTCTACTTGTAAAAGCATAAATTTCTTATAAAGTGGCCCATCTCATTATATCATACTGCTCTCACCAATTGTTTGTATGCAATTAATAAAAGCTATTAATATGGGGTCTGCTCATTTTACACAACAAGTAAATCACCAGAATTCCTTTTAAAATGGCCACTATTAGAGGGTAATTATATGAAGCCCTATGAACAATTCAGAATAAAAAATCCTCTGTAAAGCTGATACAAGATTGCTGTCTTTCCTATGAAATATATGCCATATATGCAAAATCAGCAAAATCTAGTTATAAAGGACACTACTTTTATTTTTTCTTTTTATTATATATGTTAATAATTTACTAATTCTGTAAGTATCAAGAGATTTTGAAGCATAAAGCTAGGTAGGCTTTGGTTTCATAGATATGGTGCCTTTTAACTGTTGTATTTGATGATATAAAAATATGCTAAAATGAGCACTAGAATATTGAAAATACTACTCTTTAAGGATCTTTGTTCTTATTAAATATTTTTAAACTGTGTTCTCTAAAGAAGCCTAATTATTTGAATTCTGAAGTTTCCTGTTAGTTGCCATTAGGGTCATCTACTAATACTAATAGGTATTAAGCAGTTTCTTTTTTCCAGCTTTATTGAGGTATGATTGATGAGGTATTAAGTAGTCTTTATCACTAAAATTTTAGGGGAGATTTAATAATTGGAGTGACATTTTAGAATAAACCGTGAGTAGTGAAAAACTAAATACATTCCTTTATATAATCATTTCTGAATTACAGAAATCCCTTTCGGTGTTATTAAATCTGGTTGCAATCAAGGTTAGTTGGCATTTCCTGAAGAGAGTGGGCGTTGCCTGCTGCACTTGTGAATTAGGGAAGGGAAATGAAACTGCTAAAGCTTCAAAGGCAATGAAGTATAGTACTTGGAAGCCGAGGAAGAGGAGAGAGTTAAGTGTGAGAGTAGGGAGACACGGAGAGAGAAGAGTACAATTTCTCGCTGGTATGTCTTTGTTTACTCTCACACCTTTCATTCCTCTTCTTATCCATTTTGGTTCCTCAAGCACAAGGGAGAAACTGCACTCTTTCTCATATTCCTCACGGTCAAATATTCTAATGGTAATGATCTTCCTGTGGGAACACAAGACAAAGGCAAAACAAATGGTTGGAGTCACACGCTCATGCTCTTGGTGTCCACCAAGCTGAATGTTACTGTGATGTTATGGAGGGAGAACTGGCAGCACATGGGCCTCCTGAAGTATGTAAAAGGGCATCTTGGGTACTCGTGGCTGGCCCCCATTAAGTTTTCTTTGCTAATTTATCACTTTCACGAATTATTCCCACTTCAGTTAGCAGTCAGTAGGTACCCCATTTTGGGGTATTTTGGCATGGCATTGCATGGCATCTGCAGCAGCTTTCCAGAAATGGATGCTTGATTGACTGCCCTGAAAATTGATCTCTCAGACGTTAATGTGCAGCGCAACTAACGCTGGCTGATGTAGCTACAGGCCCGCCCACTGTGGCTCAGCATGAGATCTGTGCCCTGTTACATAGGTAGAGGGATGTGTGCATTGTAAGTCATGTTCTGAAGAGTGCAGGCATCCAGGGGTGGCACAGGCCAGCAGAAGCTGTTGGGCTCAGCCCTGGAGCAGCTCCCCCACCTTTCTTCTCACTCATCTCCACCAGGCGGGGCTCTCCAATCTCAAGGAAGAAGGTCTTGTTTTTCTCATACTCCTCATCATCAATTACCTTGACTGATATTGTTTTGCTGAAACAGAGAATAGAAATTGACGAACAAGGGGAAGAGGAAAGAGAAGAGAAGGAACATAGAGAAGAGGAAAGCAAGGTTAACCAGCTGCACTTTCAGACAAACAGTAATCGAGAAACTTCTGTACTGTGAGCTTTTTCTTCAAGAATGGGTATCAGATAGGTATGAAAGATCAGAGATTTCACCCAATGCATAGCTCCCCTGCCCAGGGCCACAGAATTATTTTAGGCAAAGTATAGCATTCAGTACTAATCGGTTTGTCATCATCATAAGGAGGAAAAGCAGAAAAACACAGATCACAATAATAAGAAAAGAAAAACACATTAATTTAGTAAATGCCTTAACCATTGGATTGTCTAAGCTGTGCCCTGGAACTCACTCCTTTAGAACAAGTCAAAAAATCCCATCAAGATATTAATAGAGGTTATCTCTGAGCAATAGGCTTACAGGTCATTTTTTTCCTTCATTGTGCTTTATTACAGTTCCAAATATAATATTTTTATCATAAATTATTATTAAAATAATAAATGAATAAAAATATCACAAAGAAAATATAGTCAAAGTATTTCACCCCACCCAATGTCTTAGAATCAAACTCTTATTCAGGTTAGTCAGATTCTCCAGCTAGACCACAGCAGGAAGTTGTTCATGTTTTGTTTGTCTTTCTAAAGATGGAAGCTGTGGCCTCACAACAGCTGTTTTGAAAGTGGGGTGGCAGCAGGTGGGAGTCATGATGTTGTAGTTATTTTCATTCTTCCAAAGTTGAGTTTTAACTTTCTATGAAACATGCCATTTACACTACTTTCAAACGTCACCAATACACCAAGGTGTTTTAATTAGAATTCTTCCTGTAATCCAACATTTAACAGTTCTTGCCTTATGGTGCTATTGCTATGAGTGACTGACAGGCAGGTGGGACAAATGCAAGTATTATGCAGATCTCAACTTTCCATAAGCATTCTTGATGACTCTGAAAATAAACCAACCTAATGTTACCTTTTAATTAATAAGGACTTAAACACTTCATATACTACAACTTATTAGAAGCCTCTTAAACACTGATTTGTCTTGGAAAAAATGTTTCCAATAACATTGGCCAAGAGCAATTCTGATCAATGTTTTTGAAACAATGAGTGTTTGTAGACACGGAATTTTAACAGCATGGCCAATCTTTAATTTTGGTGGAGTTTTTTAGGTCTTCTGGAAGGAAAGTGGTTTATAATCTTGTTTTTATTTTATTTATCTGAGCCATTACGTTTCATTAGATCTATGCATACTAAAGATATCAGTCTTCTTTCCTAATATGAAGGGGTCATAGGTAGAAGTTACTTTTAATTCTCTGAAGTTCCCAGTGCCTAATGCCAAATGCTTAAGTCTTGCTTTTTGGCTTTAGCATTGTAGACCTGAGACCAAACGGTTGGTTCTGGTTCCCTGAAACCCAATAACGTACTCTCTGTTCCTCAGCTAAAGAACATTCTTGAATGATACTCACATTCCAATTTCTCACTCCTAAAAAGCTACAGCTCATGAAACTCCTTTCTATCTCATTTCTGTCCTCAAATACTGAAATATGAACACACTAGATGAACAGCTATAAGTGACTAAAGCCACAATCAACTTTTAAAGAGTTGTTAGGTATTTACAAAACTACCAACAGTATGATAATGTCCAGTTACATGTATACCGTAAACAGCTCCTTCCTGACTTTTAGAATTTTTTAAATTTGCATCTTTATTTAGTATAAACAATTATTCTGCTATGACTAAACTGGAATATTTAATTTTTCCCTAATATCGAAAAAGTATAAAATATTAGAGAAGGCACAGGAGGATGGATGTAAGGAATGATTATTTGATAATTAGAACTGAATTTGATGTTGTAAAATAGATCAAATTTGCCCTACACAAAACTGCCAAATGTCTGTCCTCTTTGTCAACAAAACTTATGCATTTTGGGTATTAATTTCCATCTCACAGTCTTGCAATCTTACACTTTAGTCATACATTTCTACAAAAACAAACAGCATGGTGAGACCAAGGGTAGGAAAGTGTTGACGGACAATAATAGGGCCACGCTACTGTTCTCTGGACTTGATGGTCCAACATCCATGATCAAGATGCTTCATTGTAGGGTACATCAAACTGAAACCCCTCATTGTGAGAGTCATGTTGCAATATTCTTTTTAGAATTACTTAAAAACATCTGACATTATATTTCTCCATCTTGTATTTGCAACCCACCCTGCATCTCATCACATATTTTATTGGATTATAGAAATAAAGCACAGTGGGGATGGTAGAAGTAGCCTTGCTAATAGGGTGAATGTTTGTGTAGAAAAGGTACCTGTTTCATGTTCGCAAAGCAACTTATTCACAAATAAATCACCAAACAACATATTGTTTCTAATCCTTAGTGGATATTATAAATATTTAAATCCTCTAATGGCTTTATTTTCTTTCTTTTCCTTTTTTCGTTGAGATGGAGTCTCGCTCTTGTTGCCCAGGCTGCAGTGCAATGGTGTGATCTCGGCTTACTGCAACCTCCACCTCCCAGGTTCAAGCGATTCCCCTGCCTCAGCCTCCTGAGTAGCTGGGATTACAGACGCCCACCACCATGCCCAGCTAATTTTTGTATTTTTCGTAGAGACAGGGTTTCACCACGTTGGCCAGGCTGGTCTAGAACTCCTGACCTCAGGCGATCCACCTGCCTTAGCCTCCCAAAGTGTTGGGATTACAGGGGTGAGCCACCACACCCGGCCTATTTTCTATACTCTAAGTAGCTGATGAGTGTGGGAAACACAGTTACATAGCTCCACACAATTTGTTTGCATATAAAATAAGTATTTATGATTTATCACTAGCATATCCCTATTCATAGGATCACAATTCTTAGAAAATTTTGAAGTACTTGTTAACTATGGTACTGGAAAAATCAAAGATGAAGAAAAAGAAAAAAGTACTTTTGTAGGTGCCTGGCAAAGACATCTAAAACAGATGGAATTTGCATAATGGCATATCATTTCAAAATCATTAGTAATAGAATCAATAATGCTCCTGACAGGAAGAGCCACGAAATTATGTATTAATTTCACTCCTCTTGCACAGTAAAGCTATTAATAGGAAACTTGATTATTAAAGGACATTTCAGTGGATCTAAAGTGGCAGGATGAAGTCAGTCCTTATGAATTAGCCCTTTAAATCAACAGAGGCAAAAATCAGAAGGCACTGGTAATGTTCACCTTTTGCTTCAGAACAGAACAATTTCTCCCCTTAGCAAAGGTGGCTGAGGTGAAATAAACCAATGTAATTTTTAAAGGAACACATCCTTGGGATGTCTCCTTCTCACTTTCCAGAGCCTAATGCATGAAAGATACTGCTACCACTTCTTCATTCACAGGGGATGTTATGTGAGATGGGGTTGGTTTGGTGAAGATGTCGGTTATTTTGGCTTGATAATGAGCAGAAGCATGTTCCTCACAGTTCTGCAGTACAAAGAATCTCAAGGACTGACGGAACCTCGAATGTCCTCCAGTTGGCCCCATTGCCACACCAATCCCATGTCCTCAGGACTTCTGCACTGTCACAAGGACTCCAGCTCCCTGAGAACACACATCCATTTTGGCTGTTCTGTTCTGTCTGCCAACGGGAAACATAGCTGTTGCTACTTCTTTTCTTTAAATAGACAGGTTAACAAAAACAAGACTGGAACTGTTGGGTAGACACAGTCCTTCATCCAAATATAATTCTTGCATTTTTACTGCACTGATAAAGAATAGAAAAACTGGTATCACGCAATTTTCAACTATTATAAAGACAGGAAAACTCACTTCTTTTTTACAACTTTTCAAATTTGAGCAGTATACTATAAAAACTGTAGTTTCTGGAAACTAGCAAAGCAGTTACAAATCTTACGATAGCATTAAAATGTTTCTTAATATGGCCAAAATTTTTATGGAAGTACATTTTGGTTCTATTTCTAAAAAAAAGAAAAAAACATTCGGTTAAGAAAGATCGATTTATTCAGTGGAAAAATACAGATCATTCCTTTTGAAGTTTGCAGTGCCTTTTATTTGATGATACCAAACCAACATCTATACTTTACTTCCCAGTCTCTCTCTCTCTTATCTTATGTGTCTCAAAGGACCTGAACATCTTCAAACAGACAACCAAGGAGTTCTTATATCTGGGTTTGACTCAGGCAGACAGTCAGAAAAGAAAGAAAGATGTGGCTTTATTAATGAGGGTTGAAAAAGAAAGTCTCTTCAAAATATATTTTAGTTTCTCATTGTTAAGCCAAAGTGGTACCACAGTCTCTTTTTCAGCTTAAGCCTCAATTTGTCCTTCTGTGGTTTCTTTTCTTTAAGACTGCCCTTGATGTTGGGAGAAGATCAGGAAAGGATGAAATGGAGGATTAAAGAGAAGAGACTCCTCCATTTTAGATCCTTACACAAAAGATTTCAGTGAGGATTTCACATATTTAGATGCTTACAGTTGCTTTTTGTCTTTTAAGATTTACTCTCTCCTTAGACATACTCAGAGGCCAGTGGAATGATAGGCTTTTTGCATTTCTTAATTCACAGATCTTCATAACAGCCCTAGAAGTAATTCCTACTACCTGCCGTTGACAGAGAAAACAATGACTCTCAGGGAAGTTGGTAACCTCCAAGGTCACAAAGTGAGTCTCCTGTAACTGGCTTCAGGAACCAAACCCTTTCAATCATATGACTCAAAATCAGCCACTAGGTCCCTTATTCATTCAACTGTGCCGTATTTTTATGGCCACTTTAAAGGATCTAGATCATTACTTCAAGTTAATATCGAGTTTTATTGGTTCATCTTTACATTGACAAAGAATGACTGTATGAACAATGATAGAATTTCAATTCTGTTTTTAAAAGGACTGCAGCACATGTTATAGTCCATGATGGCTGCTTTAAAAAGTTAAATCATTGAGGAGATAAAGGTTTAATTAAAAAGAGCCATGAGCATGTAATGGCTCACCAACTCTGAGGACTGAATAGTCAACCAGCAGTCTCAGCATCAGTCTCACCTAAAGTGGGGACTTGTTAGAATTGCAGAATCATAGGCTCCATCCAGGCCCACAGAATCTGCATTTTAACAAGATCCCCAGATGACTCTTATGTATGTTGAAATCTGAGAGGCACCAATCTAGAGTGGACAATGGGTTCTTGTTATTAAGTTGGATGATAAACCAATAGGCTGGTAATAGTTGGGCTTGTGTTTTGGACCCAGCTGCATATTAGAATCACCTGTGGGATTTTGCAACCTAGAAATGCCTAAACCCACTCCAGATCAGTTAAATCAAATTCTGCTTGTGGGAGCCCAGCATGAATATAGATTTAAAAAGTTTCTGGATAAGTGCAGTGGCTCATGCCTGTAATCCTAGCACTTTGAGAGATTGAGGTGGGAGGATAGCTTGAGTCCAGGAGTTTTAGAGCAGCCTGGGCAACAAAGTGAGATCCTGTTTCTATGAAAAATCAAAAAAACAATACACATGCAAAAAAAAAAAACAGATGGGCGTGGTGGTGCTTGCTTGCACCCCAGCTACATGGGAGGCTGAGGTGGGAGGATGGCTTGAGCCCAGGAAGTTGAGGCTGCAGTGAGATGTGATCATGCCACTGCACTCCAGAACTGCGAGACAGAGCGAGACACTGTCTCAATCAATCAATCAATCAATAAAAGTGTTTAAACATTAAAAGTTTTTTAGGTGCTTCTAATATGCAGCCAGGGCTTGCTTTAAAAGAATACATTAAATAATAATATACATAAAATAAAGAATATATAGAATTGTGAGACAGTAATAGTCAAAACTAAATTTTAGATCTAATTAGCAAGGTAGGTGGAAACATGGGAAAATCATTTTGTTTTGTCTTTTACTCCTGCTCTTTTCTGGATTATAAAATGTACGTAAAGTTGTATTCCCCTTTCAGGAAATAATGGTCTCTGCAGGCAACCTTAATAGTATAGGTGAGAAAACACCTTTAGTATTCAGGCATCAGTGTTTACACTCATGCACAGTGATTTCCTTCTCAAGAAAGTGACGGGAGCTCTGGTGATATGTTTTTACACAACAGTGATTATATCTAGAAAGTGGAGAAACTAAGCATTTCAATTGCCGCAGAAGACAGTAATGCCTCATGTCCCTGCCACAGAGCCTCTGAGCCATGTCAATGAAGGGCCATGTCGGGAACTGGAACTTTCCCACATGTAAGCCATCACACTCCCAGACTCCAGAAAGACCTGACCCAGGACTGACCACACATGAACCTGGCAACTTCTCTGACCACAAGGAGTTTGAAATTTGATCCACAGTACCCTTGATGTTAAAAGCTTCAGGATAAACTCCTACTACAGCTTACAAAGACAAACTAACCAAAAAAACAAAACAAAACAAAAAAAAACAAAAAGGAAAAGAAAGAAAATAAGATGGGCAAAGGATCTGAATGGCATTTCTCCACAGAAGATAAACAAATGGCCAATAAGTACATAAAAACATGCTCCACATAATTAGCTATCAGGGAAATGCAAATCAAAGCAACTGGGAGATACCATGTCACACCCACCAGGATGACTATGATAAAAAAGACAGACAATAACAAGTCTTGGTGACAACGTAGAGAAACTGGAACCCTCGTACACTGCTAGTAGGCATGTAAAATAATGCAGCCACTTTGGAATAGAATTACCATGTGAAGCAGCAATTCCACTATATGCCAAAGAGAATTAAAAACGTATTCACACAAAAATTTGTGCACGAATTTTCATCACAGCATTATTCATAATAGCCAAGAAGTGGAAACAATTTACATTCATCAACTGATAAATGGATAAATAATATGTGGTATATCCACACAGAGGAATATTATTTTGCAATAAAAAGGAATGAGGTAGTGATACATGCTACAACATGGATGAACCCTGAGAACATCATTCTAAGTGAAAGAACCCAGACACAAAAGGCTACATGTTGTGTGATTACATTTATAGGAAAAGTCCAGAATAGGCAAATCTAGAGACAGAAAGCAGATTAGTGATTGCCTCGAGCTGGGGACTTGGAGATAAAAGGCCGGGCTGGGTGGAGGGAGTTGGTGACTGCTGATGGGTATGGGATTTCATTTTGGAATAATGAAAATGTTCTAAAATTGATTGTAGTGATGGTTGCACAATTCTGAGGACATACAAAAACCCAATGAATTGTATATTTTAAATGGTTGAATCCTATGTTATGTAAACTATGTCTTAATAAAGCTAGTATTTAAAAAAATAAGCTTTAGGCTAAATTCTAGTCTTCAGAAAAGCCTGTTTCCTTGGGTGAGAAAAGGTTGTCAGAATGTTTGGAGTTTTCAGTAAGGAGTTTCAAATTTTGCTAGTACAGCCAAATGGAAAACTGTGGTTTACACAGTTTTCATTTACATTAAAGCTAAGTGCCACTGCTGTGTCTGTCTGTACCCTATTCCTTTCCTCAGGATTTTGCACAGAATGCCGGTTGCCCCCTCCAGGATCAAGGACTAGGTTGTACTTTGACAAACTAAGCAGTTCTGGTGGCTGTTACCTCAGGCTGGCTTCCTTGGCTCCTTTCTTTTCCCCAATATATAAGGTATTATGAAAATGTCAGAAGCAGCTTTTCTTGCATTGTGTTTACTGTAAAAGCAAAGGAAATGATTATAATCATAAGGAGGCCTGCTGCCTTTGCAAAGTCAATAGCTCTGTTCATATCACCTTGGGCATTCTCTAGTTCTTTTGTTGGCATTTATTTCTTTCTACCTACAGGAGATGATGAGCTTGCCATGGGTTGCGTTTGTATTACTTGGTTTAAATTCCTGTTGCATTTTTAAGCCTTTTTTCCTTTCAAAAGTTGATTGGTGAGTTGCTTAGTGATTTGAGGTTAGGGAAAGGAAGGAGCAGTCAGAGAACATCCATGCATATATTATCATTTTCTGTAGTGACCCAAACCAACTCCTCCATCTAGTAAACATTTCAAATGGAATAAGGACAGGTCGCTATTCATATTATTTCTACTAATATTTTTACATCATTTTTAGATTACTGGTGAGATATTTTGGGCATGGATTCATTTGGGGGGATAGTCATAGAAACAGGACTTAATCATGACTTAAATCTATTGTTTCCTTTCTCGAAATCTGGAGAGAATTAATCCAGAACTCACATTACCCAGGTGTGTAACCTGGGTCTGCTACTTTCTAGCCAAGGTATTTGGGTCACTTCTGACATCTTTCTAAACATCAATGTTGTAATCTATCAAATGAGGATAATAGAACTTACTTCACAGTGGTTATGATGTTCACAGTGTTGTGATGATCAAATAATGGTTATCATCATTTATCAAATATGGATAATGAAATTCACAGGTTATTACAAAGATTAAATAATATATTGCATGCAAAAATTATTTTGTAAAGAGCTAATGAAATGTTAGGTACTGTTATTGTTATTAGTTGAAAAGGAGTGGCTCATTTTGCAGTTCTTACCTGCCTGTTTACCCAGTTACTAAAAGGAGCAATTGGCAGATGGTAGAGTTGTGGGTCAGGAAACATTCAGTGGAGTAATAAGCAATACCCTCAAATCCACTCTCATATATAACTTTGGATCAAATCCCATATAATGGGGCATCCAAGTCCAGAATCCGAAACTGAAGAATGCAGGGAGCACAGCTCTGCCAGGTTCTCACTCACCAATAGCTGGATACACACAGGGATCTGAAGTCATGCTTTTCCTGGAGCTCCTGCTATGAAGCCTAGCCTGACAAACGGTGGTGGTGCTATTCTGTAATTTAAATAGACTCCAAGGACAAGAGTTGCTAAAGTAGCTAAACCAAAGTAATTCTCCAGGAGGCCTTGTCGTCTGTGCCCTGATCTTTTGCTATTGTCAAATGGTTATTGAAATCATTGCTTCAAGCAGAGCAAGAGACAGCGACAGCTAAAATCCTGCTGTTCCCAGGGAGACCAAGGGAGCTTTAGAGAGCTCTGGAGTTGGGGTTTTCTAACATAACCTTGCCCTATTTTATTTTCCTCTGCCAACTATGGAAACTTAATGGCAACCAATTCATTTTGTCAAATGCAAAATAGAATAAATTTAATTCTTTAGTCTATGTTTTTAGCAATCAATTGTCAGTGTTAGTTTCCACAAAACAAATATATGAGCTACTTTTCTGTCCCTAGAAGACATTCTGTTTGACCACTTGAAAGAGATACTACAGGGATCCATGGTTATTGTTTTTAATAAATAATAGGCTAGTCAGTCTAGTAACCCCACAATGTCCTATGCTATTATGGTAGATTTCAGAGAAGATCAGGTAAGTTTACTAAGACAAAATTACATGGGTGTATTAAAAATTGACCATAATTTTGTGATATATACAATGCGTACCTTACCATTGCCTCACTCTTCTGCAGTTAATAAACTTCAGCCTTAAGGAGGGTAAAGCAGTAAGGACCTGGGGTCTGTTACCTACACATGCCTGCTGAGACCATTTCTCTGCTCAGTGAAAATTAAAGTGGATCAAGCATAGGGTACCAAGTTGAAATATGGCAAAACAGATGCAAATTGATTTTTTATTGTTTAAAAATACTGGCATTGTGCAAATTCTATGAGAGGGTCACATTTAACAAAATGATGGCAGATTCTTGGCATCGTAAAACTTATTAACATTCTTATAAGACTACATATTTTTCTATAATCTGAGAATTGTACTCCTTGAATGCAGATTCTGTAGAAACTAATATTTTAATAAAATGTTCAAAGTTTAAGGTAATGTTCAAAATGATTTGTGGCAAAGAGCATCTTTTCTAGAAATGAAACACATCAACATCTTTGTTTGGTTCAGTTTTAGAAAGATCAGTTCTCCATTTGCTACTGCCTATAATGAGAATTTGGAATGACAATGAAATTGATGCTGCTGGATTTCAGACTGCTGGTCGCCCATCCTTTTCAAAAGCTCTCTTCATCCTGAACATTTTAAACATTCCTGGAAGGTCGTCAGACTCGTTGCAGAGATTATTTCTACCTTTGGTCTTTCTTCCCATGTTACATTTCTTTTTTCAAAGTAAAAAGTGTCAAGGAAAACACTAGAAGGACTTCACTCTGGAATGTTATAGGACAGCAGCTAGAATATGCTGAAAGCATCTCTGTCAGAAAGAGGTCAGCTTTAAAATAAGAACACCAGGAAATGAGCTGGGCTTTCTTAAGTTTTAAAATTCATATTCTCTTTCTCTGTTTTCCCTCCTTCCCTCTCTGTGTCCCTGGCCACAAAATGCACAGTGGCAAATCATTCTCTGTCTGCATGTACTCATGTAAAATATTCTTCAAGATGGATGCCAGATATTTTCTTGAACTTGGCTAAAAGAAACCAATAATTAGTGAATTGGTGCTGATTTTTAAATTTCACATTTTAATTTTATGTCTAATATTTTATTGCTATTTCACATTAGATTAGGAGACAAGAGAATAGGACTTTAGGTATTAGTAAAGCTAATTTACTAATATCAAGGGGTAGACTAGTAGAAATCAATACCACATTTCTTTTTTTAAATCAAATTTTTGGTGTATCCCTTTGGCTGTTGCTTTTCCTGATAACCTGGAAAAAACTAAACTTGATTCTAAATAGAGTTCTGTCCTTGTCTATATGAAACATCATAAATTGCCAGAAGGAATAATAGTCCATATTAGCAAGTTTATATTCCATGGGTTCTTTCTGACTAAATACAATGTGGATTGCTTTAGGATAATGTATATTCTTTTAAAGCATTTTCCTGCATATTATTATTTTTATTATTGAGACGGAGTCTCGCTCTGTCGCCCAGTCTGTACTGCAGTGGTGCAGTCTCGGCTCACTGCAACCTCTGCCTCTCAGATTCAAGTGATTCTCTTGCCTCAGCCTCCTGAGTAGCTGGGACTACAGACGCATGCCACCACGCCCGAATAATTTTTGTATTTTTAGTAGAGACAAGGTTTCACCTTGTTGGCCAGGCTGGTCTCGAACTCAGGTAATCCCACCCACCTTAGCCTCCCAAAGTGCTGGGATTACAGGCGTGAGCCCCCGTGCCTGGCCCATTTTCCTGCACATTAAAGTAATACTTGCTAATTGTTGAAAATTTGAGAAGTGCAGAAATGAAGAAAACGTCACCCATAATCCTATCACTAGAAATTAACATTTTAAAATGTTTGGTTTTAGCTTTTAGTGAAATTGCCAAGAATATTATGAATTTTTGATGTTTTTCTATGGATGAGCTACTTGGGCTTAGCTCTTTTAGAGGCCAAAGTTTATTTTCTCTACAATCCTGCTCACATGGGCCCTACCCTGGACTCTTAATGTAGAAGGTAACGTTCCCCAATCTTTTCTTTCTATTGGCTTGTATGGAAGTTCTTGTCTGAATTCTGCCATATGGAAAATTTTCACATACATTTTTAAAAGGAGAAATTCTCTCCTTGGTCATTACTAACCTTTTGGCTGGTTTTGCTGGAAAAGTTTTCAGGATTCATCTGCCAATGTTGTTTCCCTAGAAGGCCATTCTGGCTACCTCGCTAAGCATTTTGTTTGTTCTGTAACAAAAAATTCTTCATGCTAAATCACTCTCAAATGCCATGCTGCTTAGCGCCCTTCTGCTAATCACCCATTCCCAAGTTTGTCATCAAAATAGCATTAGTTATTTTCTACTAAACTTCAGCCCTCATCTTCCCAAGCCCTCCACTTTTCAATCTAGAAGCACAATCTCTCAATCCTTAATCACAGAAATCTCCCTGTTCACTTCTCATTATACACATACGCAAACTGAGACTCAGTGAAATTAACCAATGCCTCAAAGTTAGTGGATGCCAGAATTAGGATTAAAACTCATCTTCAGACTCCGAATCCACATCTGTTATTTGTTTATTCTGCCATTATCCTAGTGTTTTTCTTCTCGATGCTGCTAAAATCTAATTCACCACTCTCCTAGAAAACGTTTCTTTTTCTCCTCTCTTTTTAATTAAGTAAAAACCGATGCTGATAACAGAAAGAAATGAATGATTTTGTTTGGTAACTCAGTACCATTTCATCATTGTCCGTCATGCTGAGGGATGCCTTATAAATTCAATGGCTCATGCAATGGAAACAAATACTTCCTTTAGTAAGGATGGCTGTGTTGAAGCATGGCCTGAAAGATCTTTGACCTGAAACAAAACTACAACATCCACAGAAACACTACATAAAGAGTACAGGTAAAATAATAGTCAATCAAAATCAAGCCCTAGTCTTATTATTATTCCCAAGTCTTCTGGGCATCACACTTAGCAGTTGCCCTTCTCTCCACTTTTCTTTCTTCTTCAAACACAGTCATGGTATGCAGCCCCTCTCTACCACTAGACGTGGTCAATAACTGTGTTTTGTGTGTGTGTGTGTGTGTGTGTGTTTTCCTCTTAGAAAATCTATTTGCACTTTTAAAGGAATATTCATTTTCTAATTCAAAAGGGGGTAATTGTGAAAAGAACTGGCTTTACAACAATGTGGTAAGCTTGTAGGCATGGTGAGTAGTGTGCCTCTATATGGTGAAATACTCCTTGAATGTCTAATCCCAAACAAGTAAAAATTAAATATAGTATAAACTACAAAGTAAAAGTCACTACCAACAAAATATCAAGGGCATCGATACGCCTCCTGTTTTCTGCTGCTACTTTCTACTCCTTGCAAGGTCCAGTGATGTACCTACTAACTGTGGACTCTCACTGAACTTTTCACTATAGCACTTATTTGAATGTTTAAATCTTTTCTGGGTATTCCATTTGGCTTAAAAACACATCAGTTATCATTTTGGAGCTCATATTCTTGATAGAAGGGATCCAAACACTTTATAGGTAAGCATCACAAGATAAAATCAGCAAGACAATTTAGCTATTTACTGGTACTTGCAATTTAAAGCTTCAAGTCAAAATTAACCAAAACCAGAACAGACTTTATTGGGTTTAAACTAAAAATGTGTTTTGCTTTCTTTCCCTTTTTTGTTTCTTGTTTGTGATGGAAGTTCCCCCAGTTAGACTTTATAGAACCAGAGCAGGTTTGCAAAATGCAAATAATGACACTGTTTAACAAAATTGAACCAGTGGACCAAACAGTGAGAAAGTACTTGGTGAGCAGTTCCTGGATTAATTACAGGCTTCTGATGAGCTACATTTAATGTGCACATTGATTGTAGAGGAAAATCTGTAAGTAAGCTTTGAAAATTTTTTTAAATTTTATTATGGATCATGTGTAGTTCAGTTAGGGCTCAAAAAAGCGAATCTTCACCCCTGTTTCAGCTTTTGACCCAGACATAATCTTATAGGGAAAGGTTGTTGTTTTGAGGATTTTTATTAGTTTGTAAATTTTGTAGGAAGTCTGTGCTTTTGTTCAGAGAACCATGTAGGTAGAGAGGACCTATGGGATCTAGATTTGCATTTGCAATAGAGTTATAGCTTTTAGCAGCATTATTTAGTCACTTCATATTTCAATTTAAATATAAAATAAGACAAATTATATGTAACCCACAAGGTTAATATGGAAAACAAAATAATTTATATAAGAGATTTTTTCACTTTAAGCATTTTCACATGTGCTTTCATTATTATCATCTAACTTAATCTCATTCTTGCAACTGAGCAAACTTAGATTTCTTGATTCCAACAATCTTTCTAGTAAGCTAAAGCTTCCTCAGCTGTAATTCGAAAATATATTTGGGGCATTAATATGAATATTATAATATTCATTTTGGAAAATAAGAGTTTGCTGTGTGAATGAAAAAGCAATGCTATCTGACACCTATCCATGGATCTCCTTTTAGAGGTTTTTTTACATGTATATAACTAAAGCCTTTCAAAATCGTAGCAGCAGATACAATTGACTGCTAGAACATGAATAAATACTTTATTAAATATTTATGATAATTTCTTATTGAATTTTAACATTTATATTAACTTTAATCGTGGTGGAATTAAGTTTAACTTATATAGAACATTAAAGCAAATGGAGAAATACGGGAAAGCTTTGCAGTGCATCTCAAGGGCGGGTCTATGTATAATGAATAAATCCTATTCAATAAAATATACAGTTTTAGTTTTTGTATTATTTAGACCAGGAAACCTTTAGAAGATTATTATGGATTTTCCCCTACATATTAACTTGCTGTCTTGGTGTAATATTTGTTGGTCCTGAATTTTTTTTTATTGAGTTATCTTTGAGTTTGTAGAATCATCAAAATCCTCTTAATAGATTTAATTAAATTGCTTTCACAAAGTTAGACTTCCTGAGATAGAGATTCAAAGGTTGGTGAGACTGGTAATGGAACAGAAGAGAATCCATGGAAATACAGTCCTGGGTCTTCAGACCCCCTAAGAATGTCAATTCTTCAGGCAGTACTGTCTGTATTCAACAGTAACCATGCTGCCACGGGATAGGACAGCATTAAGTATGTGTGCATTCCCTGTGACAGTGAGCACAGTGCTGGCACATAGTGTTTGCGTAATAAGTGGTTTTGTTTGACTCACTGTCTGTACTTGAGTTTGTGCCAATCGATCAAGGTATCTTACATTTCTTAAAAAAAGGCAGCTCACATATGTTTTAGATAAAAAGATAGGGTTCTTAATGTTGATCTCACCTGACAGTAAGCAAAATGAATGGTGTGTAGGTGATTCAAGCTCATGACTTGGACATCATGAGGAAGGGCAAGATGAATTTATCAGCCACGTTTTAGATTCCTGCAATATGTTATTCCATTCTGCCATTCCACAAACCTTTACTGAGTATCCAGTTTTTGTGGCAGGCCCACATTAGGCGTTGGGGATAAAAAGAGGAGTACGAATTGACAGCTTAGAGAAGCGACAGGCGTGTAAACCAAAGATTGTGCACCTCCATGTGTGTTAATTATAAGTATGGGCTCTGTGCTGTGTGAGCACAGTGGGTGGGGAAATAAAGAGACTTGGAAAGGCATGGCATGTTTAAGAAGCATCAGGTTCTATCTGACTTATGTTTATGGTGTGCACATGTAAGTGGTAGAGGGTTGATGGGAGATGAGTCAAGAAAGAGAGCTTGGAGACAGGAGAAATGCTAAATCACGTGGGCATAATTTTATAAGAAGGAGCCAATGGGCCTTTTTGATTATGGACTGCTATTATCCAATTTAACTTTTAGTACAATCACTAACTCTAGAATAAAGCTTGCATTGTAGTGAAGGAGAGGAGGCAGGGAAGCAGATGTGGAGAAGATATTATCTCCTGGACTGGCAGAGCCTAAAGTCCCTGTCTGAATAATTAGCCAGGTACCCCTCCAGCAGCATACTTTAAAGAAGTGTCTGGCCCCCTATCTCCAGTCTAGATCTGTGAAAGCTGAATAAATAAAGAAAAGTTGCTTTAATTTCTTTTCTGAAATTTCTCCTTCCTGAAAACTTGTCTGTGGGTTAGAGAAAACAAGTTGAAATTGCATGAAATGCTTTCTCTGAATTCCTCTGCCAAGATCAATTTCTTGTAGCACGATGGAGGTAGTAAAATATGAATTGTGCTAGAGAAAACATCATGAGATTGTAAAACTGACCGATTTTCATGAAAAGAAAATCTATCTACCATAAATTCAGATCTGAGCACATATTTCATTTTATTTTTATCAACCATGAGTAAGTTTGGCAAGCCTTATGACAAAATGATATCTGGGCATATATGTTAAGTTTTTAAAGGAAATTATCAAAAACTAAGGTCTCAGGTTAATGATTTACATGGAAAATTACTATCACATTACATTATCTTCTACAGTATGAGCAGGAGGACTGGTGAGAGAATTACAACCAAGATGCTATAATGAAATGAAAATTTACAAGTTGAGGTGTGGGAAAGGGTAAAAGGATATCATTCTTCTGATAACAGTGAGCAATCACTAAGAAAAATGACTCAGGTTACTCAGTAAGCAATGTGTGTGTGTGTGTGTGTGCAAAGAAAACGAGAGGGAGAAGGAAAGAGAAATTGAAAGATAGAGATAGAATAAAATGTCTTGAGTTTTATGATGAGAAATAGCCACTTAATATTGGAGGCAAATGAGGTCTAAAAAGATTGGAGGCATTAATAAAATTAATAACACCAGTTCCTTGCCCTTCTTTGTGTTAAGCAGATAGGAGCAGAGAGAGGTTAAAAGCAAAGGTGATAGCAAGGGTTTGGTAGCAGCAGTTATGTCATATCCTAGGGCCAGGCCTAGGACCGCACAATGGGATGAGACAGACTGGAAGAGGCCAAGACTGGCACTCAACCTGCCCGCTGGAGTAGTGCAGGGAGTAGGATATCAGGGAGTCTGTACAAAGCCACCAAAGATGGAAGGTCCATTCCGAAGAAACAAAACATACAACCCAGAAAAGATGGAAATCTAGATTATATAGAAGCCAGGTAAACCACTGGGTGAGATGGGCAAGAAAGCATGGAACTGAGTGATATAGAATGGAGGATAAAACAAGACAGACGGCTGCTCATAGCATCATGTAGCAGAGTTCTGTCATTATCTGTTCTCCAAAGGGACTCATCACAAGAAGAATGTGCCTTCGTTTAGGATGAACTGAAGTCTTGAAATCAACACAGGGAAGCAGAAACCAGTTAGAAAATCAAATACGACTTTCAGGCAGATTTCAGGAATCTAGCAGTTTACTGCTTTTGTTTCTGAGTGTCTGGAAGAACACGTGTGATATGCAGAAATTTGACAGTAAAGTATCTGGTAAATGAAAGACTGGACTTTTGGAACTGGAGAATAGTTCAGAGACCGATGATCAACAAGCTTATCGGGATGCTGAGGCTCAGGGGAGAGCTAGGCTCGGGCTTGTGAAGTTCCTCCTGCTTAAGGTCACGGTGGAGTGGGGCTGAGAAAATTGGTTGGGATCAGTCCAGACTTGTGGAGAACTGGAGGAAAGGAATGAAGCTGAGAAAGAATTTGGAGAAAAATTGAAACTTTTTCTACCTGCTTCCTCTCAAATCTCTTCTATATGACTATATCTTTCTTTATGATTATCTATAACTTCTATTAATTATTTAAGTAAATAGTGTTTGCAAGGGTCTGAACACGGGAGAAAGATAATAATATGGGAGGTTAAGGAATCTTGTGGGGAGAAGATAATAAATTCTTATCTTGATATATTTAATCCAAGTCATGATGGGAAATGTCTTATAGAATGTGTATTAATAGCATATTTGTACATAACAGCTCTGGAGTGAAGATGAAGTATCTGGATGGCAAGACTCTCTATATATTTGTCATGCATTCTGAAGTGGTAATTGAAGGCATCGATGTGAGCTAATAGACTTTTTTCCAAAGGAGTGACCTTAAAAGAAAAATCAAAGAAATGCGAAATCCAATACTGTAATAATATCACTGGTAAGAGTGTAAAACAGTAAAGGGAGGTGGGGAGAAAGGGAGACGGAGAGGGGTTATAGGAAGGCTGAGAAATGTTAGGGTCCTTGAAGCTTAGGGTAGGATGTCTTTCAACTTGAAGGAGGAAGTGCTAATATTTAAAAATCAGGAGACTAACAACTTTATGGGGCGGGGGAAAAGGTCACAGTTTGGGCTGGGAGGAGATTATTAGAAATAGTCTCCAAATAGCTGACTTGTGTTGTGATTTGAGAGGGGACAAGGAAAAATGTTCAAGTTGTAATGTTGGTGGTGGTACGCTCAAAGAGTTTTAATACAAAAGAGGAGGTGAATGAAATGACTCATGGTGGGGGCAGTTGTAGTGAGTGGTGACTTTCCAGAGAAGGTGTCCTGAGAAAACTCAAGCATGCATTAAAACTTAAGAAGTGAATTCTCAGTAAATACAAGGCTCATTTCACCTTGAGAAATGAGCCTCTGACCTTGTGAGGTCCTCAGTTTTATGGAAGGAACATAATATTAGACCAGTGGGTCCTGAGATCCAGCTGGCCACTTGAATTTCCTGTGAAGCTTTAGAAACAAAGATTCCTTGTCCTTACCATCGAATCAGAGCCTCTGCCTGTGTAGATGAAAGGTGAGCAGGGGGAATCTATAGTGCTGAAAAGCTCCCCTAATACATCGAATGCAATGATCCATCAATTGGTGTTAGGGAAATATTCTACTAGACTTGCTCCCACCCCCAGGTTAAGAGACTTAGCAGCAAATATCATTAAGGGCCTTAAAAAAATAACCCTTTTCTTTCGTTATCTGTCTCACTCCCCACATTTAAACCGCTCATGAAATTTACACTTTTCCATGACGCTTTCTTAGATTGATCAGGTGTCATATTCAGGGGATGAAAGCAAAAGGTAGTTCTTTGTGGCTCTTGTGGATTCTTCACACTGTATTTTAAGAGATAAATTTTCTATCAAGTCTGCTCTCAGCGCATTGATTAGTGGTAAAAGTCCATTTATTATCTCACAGAATTACTAAGTCTGTAACATATTCTGCAGAGGGGGTGTTCTTTGTGGTAGATCGATTTGTTCTGTAACCTGTATAATTTTCCATTAGAAGATGTCATGGAAATGCTCCTGTTCATATCGCACACATCAGTGGCTGCAAATCAAATGAAGCCTGTCACTTATTACTGTAGAGCTGGACCAGGTTTGTCTGATGCTGTTCCATGCCAAGCCATTTGCCCCAGTTCCCATTTGGGGGCCAGATGAAATTATTTTGAGTGCATTTCAATAGTGATATCCCTCCTGATAAATTTAGCATTTACTGAGGGATCCACTTTCTACGCATGCATGTAACTGCTATTTTCCCTGAGCTCAGAGATCACTGGCAGAAGTGACAGCTGGTGCCTCGGGATGGAGCTATAATTTTATGGTGCAGTGCCTACGGCTGGAAATGGAACTAGCAAACCACGAATGCCAAACACATCATAAAGGAAATGTTCCTTAGGAAGTATTTGCCAATTTCTGAGCAATTAATTAGTCCCTAACATACACACTGACTTGTATGAATAAAACAGCCTAGGAAATTCATTTAATTAAGCAGACAGTTACGATAAAATAAGGTGCTTTCCCCCTTTAGCCAAAGATCTCTCTTTCATACCCTCTTCTGGCTTGCATCCTCACTCTCTGGTAGGTCTGCTTCCATTTTCCAAACTCTTTTAAGGACTCTTAAGGAAATTCAGTATTCTTAGAATGAGAGGAAACTGACTGGTTATTCCAAGTGAAATTGCTTGTCTCCAAGACATTTTCCTGTTGAAATTTTCCCCATCTTGCTATACCTTTTCTCCACTTTCTGTGGAACCAAGAGAGTGGTAGTATCTGTGAGGTTCAAGATAGGATCTACTGACAAAGCTCCAGGGAAGAATGACTGTCCAAAAATGCTCCTTGGGAATAGCTTTTGTGGAAAGAAAGCAGTGCCTCCACCCCACATCTTTAGTTCTGGCAGCTCCCTATAGCGCCAAAGTGAATATAGATCAGAAGGACAGGAGTGCATTTCAGAATGGACCAGATGAGGAACAGCAGAGGAACATAAGATTCAGGGCGGCTCCAAAACTTCTAGAAGGACTTGCCAACTCTGGTCAGTTGAAAATCTTATTTTTCTAAAATGAATGTGTGTTAGATTAAATGAAAGATATAGGAAGGGAACATGTGAACATGGGTAAAATATAGGGATTAGAAGTAAAGGAGGGATTAGTGTTTTGGAAGATAATGGTAGCAAAAAACCTCAAAACAATTGTGTTTGAAATCACATACACACTGGCCTAATTGACTGGACATTCTTACATGGAATGCTACGAACCAGAGTTCTTGTTTGCATTTCCCAAGCCTAGAAAGATGATATATAAGTATCACCATTATATATTTATTTAGTGTGCTGAGATGCCCAAAACACTTGGTGACATATTTAATTAATTCATATTGCTTCTATAAAATATTTCAGGTATTTAATTTCAGTTGCTATAAGAAAAGTATTTATTGATTTCTTTTTTAAAAAAACACTGCAGTTGTTGGTAAAACTGATCCAGCGTATAAATACAGAATGAAACCTGCAGTGAGAAATGAATTCCACAATAATACAGATAACAAGGAGACTAAAACCCAAAGTCAGAGACCTTGATATTTGATTATCTCCAGTTGTATGGAATGCATGGTTTGAGCATGCTCATGAGAACACTGGCATGATACTGGGTAGGTTCCCTCTTTAAGGAACTAACTACTCTGGAGAGTGACTCCAAAATGTGGTTTCTCACTCCTCATTACTATGACAAATTTCACATTAACTCAATTGTCAGACCCTTTCCGTGCTGACACAGGGTTGAAGGGTTGGCTTGGTGATCAATTCTTTGAGCTTTCAGAGAGATTTTGCAGCTTAATGGAAAGCTAATTTAAGGAAAAAAAAGAAAAAGTTGAACTAGGATTTGCTCTAGGGACCATAGCATGAATGTTCTATTGTAAGTTTCTTGATGGACGGCATTGTATTTTAAAATCCTATGGTAATACAATTAATAAACACAGAAAATGCCAGCTGATATAATAGAAAATTGTTCAAGTTCAAGACTCCAAAAATTAATCTGATCCCACTTCAAAGTGAAGCTAAAAAGATGTCTATGTTTTTAGTTGTGGAATTTAGAGTATGTGATGGGGCCTACTTGGAATCCTAGTAGACAGAGGAATTAAATAATAAAATTTGCATTACTCGGATCTATCATAGTGGTGGAAATGGACACTGCTCACCTTGGTAGCCTTTAATGAATCAATGTTGGATCACTGGCTTGCAATGGATGAAGCTTGGCAGGTGTGGTCTTCCTGAAATGGCACTCCTCTAGACCAACACATGATACTCGTATTCCATCATAATCATACTACAGAGAATAGACCTCCATAAGGACCATAAATACTGTTTGTCTGTACTGTACTGCAGGTGATCAAAACTCTGGCAACCAATAGGATTTATTTTCTAGAGGACAGATACTACTCCAAAACAATACTAGATCACAAAGGAAGGCTTTAAAGATTACACAAAAGTGTTTGTGGCGAAGATCCCTCTTTGTATGTCTAGGACTATAGGTATTAAGATTCGGAAGCAAGCAGAACAAATTCTGCTATACTATTTGCCAGGAATCTATGTCCTCAAAATTCCTCTCCTCATTTAGAAAAACACAATTACAAAAACTCAGCCACAGAGTTTGCATTTTGACATGCCGCTGATTCTACATGATAATTGATCACTTCAAAACTGACAGGACTTACATTAGGCTCTTGTTCTTAGTTTTAGTTTTAACAGGGGAACTAGGAAAGAAAGAAAGATTACTCATCAGTGGCCATATCTGGCAAAGGCAAGACTCTCTTCCCCCCATTCATTCATCCTGATAGAGATGTGACACAGAACAGATGTTATTCCAATGTTAAAATTACATTGTTTTCATAACAAAGTCAGCTTATATTACTCTTCAAGAGATCACACTAATGCTCCTTTGTATACTGTTATGAGGAGGGTGAGTTAGATCTTTCCAGAGGACTTGCCAAGCACAAACTATCGGAAGAGTTAAGATTTTCTCAAGGCATTCACTAGCTGGCTTACAACCTACGTATCTATGTGTCTCTGCAGCACATAGAGGATTTCAAGTCATTGATATATATATTATATTTTAAATATGTATATATTTTTAAATATATATATATTTTAAATTATATATATATTTAAAAAACCTTTTAGTAATTTCTCATACTTGGAAGAAATTGCAGGTACTTGTTCTTCAGGTAGGATGAGAGCTAGAGATTTCATTGGCTAGAGCTTTTTTGTTGCTTATTTTCTTTGTCCTTTCCTCTCAGGTCATGGTGACCTTAAATTAATTTATGATTCCAATGCTTAAGAGTTTTATGTGTGCTATTTTTCCCATGTAACATCTGGAACTTGGAAGGTAAAAATTCCAAATCGAGGGCCAGAATCCATATGGGCTCAGCACATGTAAACCATAATTTTGGAAGCTTAGTCCCTCTTAGCCCCCTCATCATTGCTGCATTCCCGCTTACTATATCACCTCTGTGGCCTAGATGGTGAGTTTGGGAACTGAAAACTCCTGAAAACGCCAACAAGAAGTCATCTTCAGGGGATTCTAATAGTAAAATGCCAAATGAAGACATTCCTTGCTGACCAAGTCACCATAACTCTTAAACTATTGCCATGAGCCAGAAGAAGGAATTTTTTTCTTTTAGCTTTAGAGACTTTGTCCTTAATTGACTTCATGCTTCTTATTACTCACAATATTCATTTTTATATAGTCAGTTTATATTGTAAAAAAAACCCACTTAAATATTTATATATGATAAAACTGGTGAGTATGAGTGAGATTATAAAACAAGTTAATATGTTTAATATTACGAAGAATGCTAACATTTATTTATTTCCACACAACACTCTCTTCTCTCCTTTTATTCTCTTCTCTTTTTGCCTTTAAGCAAAATAAAAAAGACTCAAAGTAAGGGTGAGAATTATAATGCCAAAATACTCAGGAATATCATTCAAATCTTGAATGGAGACCCCCACTCCGTCCAAAAAAAAAAAAAGAAAAGAAAAAAGTTATCCATAAACAATGTACTTCTCTTTCAAGATTACTAGGTTATGTAAGATAAATGCCACCATTTTCTCCTCATGCTACTTAATCTAAGAAGTTTTATGATTTTCTGTTTTTCAATTTCTTATGTTTTCAATTTCTTATGACTTGTCAAAGGTATGACTGGTTGGGGTCTAATCAATATTTTTCTACTCATTCAACACTATTTGGCTCTAAAAGCAAAACAAAACTCACTTTACAAATATATTATTTTTGTGGTAAATTTTAGATTGTCTATTACTCCAAACCAGAGATTTTAATGCTAATGTTTATTTTGGGGAGAAATGAGAATTAAGCTCGATCTTGATGATCAACCACAGCAAAATTATCTCCCGTTAAGAAACACTGATCTAGATTGAAGGTATAGTACGTTTCCACTTTCCCTGAATGACTACCTGGTATTTTACTGAGCTTTGCCTTTGTAAGTACACACAGAAGGGTTCTTGACTATTCTGGCTTGAAGAACTCATGCTGAAATGAGTCAAGTAAACCATGGCAGAGAGTCATAAAACTGGAAACATGGAAGGCTGTATGGTCATAGAAACAGCTTACCAGTAGAGTCCCCTGAAGAAGACTTCTTGTTAGCATTTGCACGAGTTCTTGGTCCCCAAACTTACCATCAAGGCCACAGAGGAAATAAAGTCAATGGGAAAGCAGCAATGATAAGCGGGTGAGGAGGTCACAACACAAACTATTGGAGGAGTTAAGATTTTCTCAGAGCATTCTCTAGCTGGCTTAACAACCTACATATCTATGTGCCTCTCTGCAGCACATGGAGGATTTCAACACTGAACATTTGAACATTTGATATATAAGAGCATGTGTATATGCATGCATGCTGGTGTGTGTACACATGCAGGTGTGTGCACCCTAGACCTTTTTTGCTATACTGTCCTTAGAGGATGTGTTTCCAAAGGTTAGATCAGCACCATGGAGCAAAGTGCAAGGAATGAAAAATTAATCCAGTGTTAACAGCTTGATACAGTAAGAAGAGTAGGTCAAAATGTTTAAAATTCTCATTGGGATCTATGAACAATTTTTTATGCTATCCTCTCCACCTCAAATGTCCTACTTCCACGTCCTTGCAAGTCCAAATCTCGCTCAATCCTTTTAGATACAGCTGTTAGGCCACCCCTTCACAAAGCTATCTGTGATTTATCACTCAGAATTACCTCTTTTCTGAATTTACCATCAGATTTTTTTCTGTAAATTCACATGGCATATATCACTTTCTGACTTGTGTGGTGATTATGTTTCTACCTGATTGTTAATAGTGAACTATAAACATCTTCAGAACAAAATCCCTGTCTGCTTCAACTTTGCATTTCTGAATAGAAGGGGAAACAATCAAGAAATATGTACTGAATCAAAATATATAACGGTGGCTATATATTTTATCCTTTTTTTCTAAGCTAATACCATTTCTTCCACTCTTAAAAGGCATATGCAGAAATCACCAAGGGTGATGTGACAGCATAACATTAGCAAAGTTTAAAAGTACACAAGAGCTAAACTGTGGATACCCACACAAACAGGGAGAGACCTACTTCCTGGTGTCAATGAAGTTACAGCTCTAAAGAGCCAATAAGTCATTTAATTTAAAAGTCACTGTTCATGAATTGCAATTACTCTCTGACCTGCAAGCATGTGTTCATAGCTAAGAAATTTTCTCTAGGCCCAGGTAGAATATATTGCTGGCTTTTCCAGGGGAAACTAATGCCAAATAGAATGGCACCTACATAAGCAACTTGAGGCATGCTTTAAAAAGTGTCCTTGTGATAAGCCACAAGAAATGGCAGACTATGTTGAGGAACTCAGTGACTCTACAGCCATGCTAGGCTTGGAGCCCACTCAGACAACAACATGGGCTTGTTGTTTTTAAGCCAATTGCTCACAGTCGATAAAACAAAGGGATGAAACTTTTGACAGACTTTCCCTATTCTCGCCAACTGGCTAATGCTAGTGCTGCTTTGCTCAAGCCTCCTTAAGCATGTTGACTTGCAATTCCTTCCAAATGTCACTTACTAGAAACTCTGCATTCCTGATTCTGGAGGTAATAATCCTGGAGACACAGCTTTCACCAGCTAATGGGTAGTGACTCAAAGTATATCCGGAGACAAACAAATTAAAGAGCATAGAAGATTGGAGCAAACAGCTAAAGAACTTTGTTGTGGTATATTTAGAAATCAGGCATTCTGTTCCCCAATAACATTGTGCTAATATTGGTGCTTTCCATTTACTGGATTTGATTGCCAGCAAAACCTAAACAGAAAATGTTTTACATCCATAAACTACTCCCAAATCATCGGTCTGAAAAAATGCCATTCTGTAATATGCCTACTGCTAACACTTCCATTAGCTGCCCAAGAGAAATGCAAGAACAGCTTAGAGGAGTCTTAGCCAAAAATATATAATTCTGACATATGGAGGAAACCAATACAATAATTTACAAAAGATTAACTGTTAAGGTGCTGCTAAAGGTTGGGGGGATTACTTTAATCAAATGCCTGCATTCTAATATGGTGAGGGTTATTTTATTTTGACACAGGGTCTTGTTTTGTCACCCATGCTAGAGTGCAGTGGCATGACCATGGCTCACTGCAGCCTCAACCTTCTGGGCTCAAATGATCCTCTCACCTCATCCTCTGGAGTAGCTGGGACTACAGGCATGAACTACCACACCTAGGTAATTTTTTAATGAAAACTTTTTTTTTTTTTTTTTTTTTTTTTGTGGAGATGAGGTTTCACTATGTTTCTCAAGCTGGTCTCAAACTCTTGGGCTCAAGTGATCCTCTCGCCTTGGCCTCCCAAAGTGCTGTGATTATAGGTGTGAGCCACCGTGCCCAGCTGGTGAGGGTTGAAAGCAATTTTACAAACCACATTTAAGGGAGGAAGAAAAACCATGTAGAAAGATCCGTGTGTTCTTTAGATGACATTTGAAAAATGCACACATGCTTTTAAAAGCCATTTGTTGCAGTTACTCTTCAGGAGGTATGCTTAAATGTCTGTTCAGAAAACATCTTAAATTTGGGATACATTGTTCTGTCTTTTAAGATTGCTTTAGACTGCTACTTACTTTATAAGCATTGTGAGATTACTCTAGGTGTATGTTTATAAAAAATTCAAAGGTCAGAGAAAATTCCTATAAGCCCATTAAGAGCATTTTAATTGTGGCATTTTTTCTTATGATCCTTTAAGAAAATCAACTGCAGGTTTTCAGATTATGTTTCCACCCCAGTTGAGAGAAACCACAATGACAACTATATACTGCAGTCTGCAGCAGAAATGACTACACATTTTTGCCCTTAGCTGAAAGAAAAACAACCATATGGACCTTGTTCTTAGCCAGCGCTCCATTAGCAAATTTACAAAGCCCAACCAGTAAGAGAACATGGATTAGCCCGATCCCAATGACTCTATCCCTTTGATGGAGCTAATGTTGTCTTGTTTCAGAGCGGACTAGAGAAACTTGACTTACTTTGAATAGGTCAGACGGGTTAGTCCAACAGAAATACAATGCAAGTCACATACATATGAAAAAGATAAAGGTGAAAATTTAATAAATACAATGCAAGTCACATACATATGCAAAAAGATAAAGGTGAAAATTTAATAATAACTTTTATTTACTCAATATATCCAACATATCATAATCTTAACATATAATTAATATAAATTTTAAGATATTTTATATATTTTTTCATACTAAATCTTTGAAATCTGGTATTTATGGTTACTGCGCTTCTTAATGTGGTTAGCCACATGTCAATGATTTAATAGCTATGTATGACTAGTGGCTACCATATTGAATGGTACGGGATTGAGTGGTGAGATGTACCATTCCATCTTCTTTCCATTGTTCACACTCATAATCTATTTCAGAAGTTCAGTGCTTCACTCTTCATACATGCATATCAGCTGGGCATATAGTCATTTTAAATTGTGAATTAACCTGAAGATGAAAGAACAGTGGCCAGCTTATTTCCTCTTAAGAAAAACTCTCTCTAGTTAAAAATACAACATGCATAAGTATGTGAGGTAATGAATAGCTCAGTTTAGCCTTTCCGTAAGATATACCTATTTGAAAACATGTTGTACGTCATAAACATATCGTTTTTATCAATTTAAAAATAATTTAAAAATAAATAAAAACATCATTTATAAGTCTAAAAAGTGCTAGGGGCAAAATAAGGCCCTCTCTCTAGCCTATTGACCCATTTTGAAGTAAATGATTACAGCTGTGGAATGCTTCAAGGAACTTAAGGTATGATGTGACAGATTGAGTTTGAAAAAGCCTTCTCTCGTTCTTTTTTATAACTGAATAGTATTCCATGGTGTATACATACCACATTTTCTTTATCCAGTCTATCACTGACTTTGCAGGGACATGGATGGAGCTGGAGGCCGTTATCGGTAGCAGACTAACAAAGGAACAGAAAACCAAACACCGCAGGTTCTCACTTATAAGAGGGAGCTAATTGATGAGAACACATGGACACAGAGAGGGGAACAACACACACTGGGGCCTTTCAAGTGGTGGGAGGAGAGAGAGGATGAGGAAAAATAACTAATGGGTACTAGGCTTAATACCTGGGTGATGAGATAATCTGTACAACAAATCTCCATGACACAAGTTTACCTATGTAACAAACCTGCACTTGTACATCTGAACTTAAGAGTTGAAAAAATAACTTGAAAAAAAAAAAAAAAAAAGAAAAAGTCTTTTCCTAAATTTAGGCAACATTCTGTTTCAGTTGAGCTGTGTATAACTGGCCCATGGGTGCAGTGATCATGTTTTCCTACCTAGAAAGGGAAACATGATCTTACAAAGGAATTATTTGTCCTTCTATGATTTGGTGACACAAAAATTCTCATTGAGGCATGAAAATATATTTAATGAAAAGATTTGATTGGAAAAAATAAAGTTACAGAAAACTAGGTTGTTTTCAGAGAATTCAACAAACTTAGGGTGAATAAACACTAAAGTTCTACTTCACAATTATAATTGAATCAACAAATGGATAGAAGCTATGAAGAACCAATTAGGTTGTGACCTTACCTAATTTCTGGAGTGCTAGTGTGAGTAAGCCTGTGCCATGACAAATATCAGAACTGTGGACAATTATTGAATTTTAGTCTTAAAATCAGGGTACTTTCCTCAACTTCTAGAATCAAAAGATGTCACTTCATCATCTTGGAACATTTATTTTAATCTGTTCTGAATGTAATTATTTGATCAAGCTATTGTCACAAAATCCTATTAACTCAAAGAGTGACTGCATTATTCACTCCTTACTCACTTCTTGATTTCAGTGCTTATTAAATGAAAGTTTTCAGGCAGCCAAAATGAAGGATAACCTTAAGGATTCTTCCTTCTTTTTAATTTTAGGAATTGTATACTGTAGTTTATCATAACAACATATCTAGGCTGCAGAAATTCAGGGAAGGCCTGAGGGTTTTAATAAAAATTAAAAACAAGACCCATCAAATGATCCAAACTCTTCCTTTGCTTATCTTAAAACACAAGAATCAGAACCAGCAGAATGAGTTTTAGGCCTGGGAACAAAATGTCAGAGATAAAATTGGTATACTATTTTCACCCCTACGATCTACATGGTTGAGGGGGTTTGAAGGAAGTGAAGACTCAGATATGTTTCTGAACCAGGACTCAAAAACAAGTTTTATAATTGCAATATCTTCTTAAGAGCTCAGTGCCAATGTTTTCATTTTTTCTTAGATTATTTTAAGAGGTGCCACACTGTAAATGATCATAATGGCACAAAATGTGAATTCATGTGGAAAAAACAGGCATTAATGATTCTGAATTGCAAAGTAATACAGAAGAGCTGGATTCTGAAAGGAAGAAGTCTTCACTAATTTGCTTCAAAGTATTTTCCTTATGATGTATGAAAAAGAATGATAAGATAAAAATCTATTTAATTAAGACCAAAAACATCTCTGTAGGTTTAAAATAAAATTTGTATGTGATAAGAAAGCATTGTGTCATAGTTACTTATGGGCATTTTTTTTCTTGGTTAGTGATACATAAAATAATGGTGTATACAATCAATGCTGCCTTAGGTTCAATTAAAGATGATGTGACTCCTACATCTACTTTATTTCCTAGGGCCTTTTTTTCCACGTGATATGTTCCATCCACTGGGAGCAATTTTCAGCTGGCCAGACACCTTCCCATTATCCCTGAAGCTGTGTGATTTTATCCATTTACATGAACAATGCCCTTAGGGAGAATGACAAAGATGCTGGCTCTCTGAATGGCAAGATATTGGATGGTCTTATCTATAACTTTCTCATTTTTCCTACACAAATGTTGGGTTCTATTTCTTGAATAAGTTCTACAGAAGTCATGATTACAGTTTCATAAAAAAAAGTGATCCAAGGTATAACAAAATGTTTTTTAATCTTGGGTTTTCAATATAACTACTCGAAATGACTTTAAATGCTACACAAAATATATTTTTATATTAAATCCACATTAAGAAGATGAAAATAATATAAAATGATTGCTCAAAATATATGGGCATAATGTCCCCATATTATAAATTCTGGCTCCAAGTTTCTAAGTCATATAATGGGACTCATGTCTTCTGGAATGTTTGGTTTAATAGTGTGTAGTGCCTGTGTTAAGCTGGTGAAACAACTACCCTTTCCCTTTTTTTAGTATTTCTAGTGTTACCCTTTGGGGCTCCCACCAGTTTGGAACCTGTTTTACTTAGAGTGTTTTCTAAAATAAGGCACCAAAATATGTGCTAGGGCTCCTTTCAAAGTATGCTACAGCTCTGGGAAGTCGGGCAGATTGAAGTAACCTTAGGGCCCATGAACCAGACCTCCTTCACAGCCACAGCACTGCAAGAGCTTCCTCTCTCCTTGTAATCCAAGCTATCGAAGATAACTGTTACATACACGTGTATTCACCTCTGACACCTACAGCCAAGGAATGAGATGAGAACATGAAGGAAGAAGTTAGGTGCAGGAACAATAAAGGGTGTTAGTAGTGTCCAGCTTGTAGAAAGAACTCAAATTATGCCTCAGTCCAGTGAGCACTGAAGAAAATTCCTCAAGTTCCTCTCTGGGCCTCTTGCTTTCTAGTTCCAGCTCTCTTTCCATAGTCAAGGTTCCAAAGGCCTACCTCCTCTCCTCATCAAATCCTTTTTGCAAAACCAGATCTAAAATCTCAGATATACACATGACAGATAACTGCTTGAATTTCTCTTAGGAATCGCTAGGTACTTGTAAATCACTGGAGAGTTGATCTGAAGTCAAATGAATACTCCCTGAATATTAGTCTTTCAGGTGTCACTGGGCAGGAAGGGGAGGGAATGGAGAGAGATTCTGGGCCGTGTGTGTCAGAGGGAGGGCAGCTTGTCTGAGAATCCAACAGGAACTCCTTTTTTTCTAGGCATCGTCCAGAGATTTTAGTTACAATACTTTGAGGTAAAATTATGTAGAGGGTAATGGTTTTCTCTTTGGCACATCAATCACCTCTGCTCTATGATCCTATAAACAGGAAAGAGTTGACAAATTTGGGCACCAGAGGAATCCTTGGGGCTCTCAGCAGTCTCCTCTTCTTACCACAACGCAAAGCAAATGAGAGTTGAAATGAGAAACCAGAGGGCAATTAGTGTCCTTTTTTTTCTTTCTCCTCTCATGTATCCATTTAGGCTTTAATGCACTTTAAAGAATTCAGAACACTGAGCACCAATAAATGCTTACTTTTCAAGGGAATAGAATCAAAGGATGTCAAATTTGGAGGCCTTTGAGATGGTTTAGTCCAAATGTCAGACATCATTCATTTAGTAATTATTTACAAATTCAGTCATTATTTACAAATACCAATTATATGCCAGACACTGTTCTGAGAACTGGCTATAGATCAGTGAAACAAAAGACAAAAAAAAAAAAATCCTTGTCCTGTCCTTGAGATGAGACAAGTGCATACAATATATAATAAATAATTAAAGTATTTAGTATGCTAGATATGCTGTGGAAAGAGTAAAGGAGAGCTAGGGAGATGAGGAGTAATGAGGTGAGAGATGGCAGTTGAAATCTGAAGTAGGATCATCAAGGTAGGCCTTTCTGAGAATGTGACATTTGAGAAAAGACTGCAAGGAAATGGGCAAGTTAGCCATCTGGATTATTTGAAGGGGAGGCAGGGGCGAAGACTGTCCAGACAGTACACATATGTGCTAAGACAGGAGCACCTCACCTGTGTAAGGTTTAAGGACATTTCTATGGCTGGAGAAAAATGACCCTGGAGGAACGGTGAGAGGTAAGAGTAGAGTGAGGGGAAATGGTTGGTGGGGCCAGATCACGTGGGCCATGCAGACTCTTGAAAGAACTTCTGAGCGAAATAGGGAGCCACTGGAGGATTTTGAGCAGAGAAGGGATATAATTTGACTTATGCTTTACAGGATCACTCTAGCTACTCTGTGGAGAATAGATTGTAGAGATAAGGGTGCTACCAGGGAGGCTACTGTGGTTCCAGGCAAAAGATGATGGTGCCTCAGGACAGGATAGCAACACTTAGGAAGGCAGAGTGGTAGAGTGATAGATGCTGGGCCATGGGCAGATGTGGTCATGGGAGTCTGTGGAAAATCTCTTCTGATTGCTTCTATTTTCTCAGGGAGACAGGAAGCAAAGCAAGATCATCAGCTGACAGTAGGACAGAGGAGGGGAGGCACTGGACATCTGAACGGGGAGAAGAAGGCTTGACTGAAATAGCTAAGACAGTGGCAGAGGAAATGGACTAGGGAAATACAGATTGACTTATGACGTCATCAAGTGCCTACTACTTAATATTTTCTCTGTATCCACAGCTCTCAAATCTCCAGGCAGCCTCTATTGATTGATCTGAGCTGGCAGATGAGTTGGCAGGTGAGAGAATGTATATTTGCTAGTTCTGATCTAATTTAATTCTGCTTTAGTAAACTGAGGCCTAGCCAGTGCCTTTTAAACATCTATCTTTGGGGAGGGTTTAAATTATGAATTACCAATCAGCTGTGGCTCCAGTAAGGAAAACATGTACAGTACCTATTTAAATATCATGTACCAAGAGGGCCTGATAACTAATGCTCTTGGGAATTTATGCTATAAGAGAAGGGTATGAAGAGCTGCAGATGAGTTCCTGAAATAAGAGCTTTATTAACACAGCAGGAAGAAGATACCTGCTGGCTGGATTTTCACTGAACTCATAGCTCTTTGCATTTGGGCTCAAGGTCTTAATCTTCTACAAGTACTGACTTCAGTTTCTAAAGGTTTCAAGGAGATCTCCAGTGCTTGTCTTTTGAATAGACTAGCATGACTTTTAAACAGGACCCAACCAAATCACATTTGATTTCAAGAAATTGAAGGGATAATTAAGAAAGTGTTAGTCACTACTGAATGTAGTGTATATGCTTTCTTTGGAATTTTAAGGGGGGGGGGGGAAGGCCCATTAAGTCATCTTAAAAGGGCTCTTGCTGTAAAATGAAAGGTGGAGAAGGGGTAAATCTGAAATGCAAATGAATTTCCTGTTTCACCAGAAATTCAGTATTATCTAATGAATGCTGAGTAATCCAAGCACTTATTGTCATTTCTGCACTCACACTGGGAAATGGTTTTTGACCTTTAGATTCCCTACTCTTCTGAATTGCTTCTCATCAGCTCTCTCTTTGCTCTCACTCCCACTCAGTTTACTTCTTGGAAGGCCTGTTGACCTTTACCTTCTTGTCATGTACAGAATACAGAATGGTTATGTATATAAGGTATCATTAACATCATAAGGTTACATGCAATTATAAAAGAAGATGAGGGATAACTTACACAGGACATAGTCCTTCCTAGATTTTATCAAGACCCTCATTTTCTAGTGGTATATCACTTTTGGAAAAGCCAGGCCATTCTGAAGTAGGTCTTTGTCTTTCCAGTCTAGAAATAATTGTTATGTCAAGTTCAATGATAAAATGAATGGCTGCCATTGGCTGATGACCCACTGTGGGGCATGGAGCTAGTGGGCATCTCTCCACTCATCCCACAACAACCTTGCTCATCTCTTCCTTTTAATTATTTTACTGTGCATACTCATGAGATCCGAAACTCATGTAGGTTGGCACCTTTAACATAACTACACTAGTTCTTCCTATAAAGTTTTCTAATGATAGTGGAGCTTTTAAATTCAGTTTTTGACATTATTTGTCTTTTTGAGAAGCCAGTAGGACTTCAAAATGTTGGGCTTTTCCAATAGACAGCTAAAAATGTAGACCTGAAGTTTACAAAAATGATTAGAGCTAAAGGTATAGATGGGAAAGTCATCAATGCTGAAGTGATAGTCATTATGTGTAAATTTAGCAAAGGAAAGATACTTGGAGGCATACTAAGTGGTTGAAAAAGGCATCTTGGAAGATTTTCATGTTTAGGTGGTGGGAAGAGAAACACAAGCCAGAAAAGAATCCCTCAGGGACAATGATAAAAGCTGAGCAGCAGACCCTCTAAAGTTATGGAAGTGAAATGAATAGATCCTGAAGGTATTTCAAATGGTTTGGACTATCAGGGTCAAAAAAGAACTTCTGGAAATCTAGACTTGGACAAAATCAGTCATCCTTAAGAGGCTGGATTCAGCAAAGAGGCAGGTGAAAAACCCAGGTTCTAGGGTCCTCTTTTATTTCATGGGAGTGATACAGAATCTGGGTACAAGTGGAGGAGTGTTAGTCTTAGAAATAAAGCAAAATAATTTTTCTGAAGATGTGAACAGTGAAGTGATGTGTAACACACTCAAAACTTAAAAGATGATGCATGAATAAAATAGGGAACAGCATCACTAGTTAATGCCCATGTAATATCATAATTCTATACCTAATCCAAATCTGATGAACAAAATATATTTATAGCATAAATAAAACATTTTCAATTGTTCATAATATATTCTCCAATGCACTGTATTTGTATTGGTTTTAAAAATCCATAAAGATTTTATGTAACTTAAATAAGCAATGAAGACAGGAAGAGGAGGAAAAGGATTTTAATATGGCCCAGAGAGAGAGACAGAAAAAGAGACATAAATCCTAGTTAATCTAAGGGAAGACTTCTAAGTCATAGTTCCTCATTCTGGCGACTTATCTGTTACTTACTGCCAAGTGCTAAACAGAAGAGATGCAATATCCTTTTTTTTTTTTTTTTTCCTGAGACAAGTCTCGCTCTGTCGACAGGCTGGAGTGCAGTGGTGCCATCTTGGCTCACTGCAACCTCTGCCTCCTGGGTTCAAGCGATTCTCCTGCCTCAGCCTTCCATGTAGCTGGGACTACAGGTGTGTGCCACCATACCCAGCTAATTATTGTATTTTTAGTAGATACGGGGCTTCGCCATGTTGGCCAGGATGGTCTGTATCTCCTGACCTTGCAATCTGTCTGCCTGGTCCTCCCAAACTGCTGGGATTACAGGTGTGAGCCACCATGCCTGGCCGAGATGCGGTATCTTGAAGGCATGAGGGATCCTTTTGTTTCTCTTCAGATCTATAAATCTTCTGCCTTCTGAAGGCATTAGGAGCACCTCAAAGAAAGCAAGATGGAGCATTAAAAAGTGAAGACTCTTCTTTTCTTTCTTGCTTGCTCTTTTCTCTTTCTGCATCAAAAATTTCAAATTCTTGAGCAGAGTATAGCTTGAACTCAGAGTTCCTCTGTATGCAACAGTGCTGCCTTCTGCCATCAGCCACATGTAGACTTAGCTGAAGGGTCCTATGTGTAGATTCATAAATTTAGGGCAACGATGCATGTGTGTGTGTGTGTGTGTGTGTGTGTGTGTGTGTGTGTGTGTAGGGGGGTTGGGCAAGAGAGCTAAGGCTAAGGCTAAGTCAGGGCCAGAAGTTGCCTATAAGCAGCTCTGTAAAGCACCCATGTCTGATTTGTGGAGGCGAAATCATCATTAGCTGCAGATCAATACTGACCAGAATTTAAGTACTATGCCATAGCTTTAAGTCTTCATAATTTAAAGATGACTAAGTTGTCTCCCCACTATAGGTCTCTACTTTGAGTTAGATGACTTCAGAAATGATCACACATTTCGTGTCAAATTTCCAGGCCTCAAATTCCTGTTCCCAGTGATATCAGTACCCATAGATAATTCACTGGTAAGATGACAGAGTGACCCAGGAATGAAACTTACCATTGAAGATGTTTATTAAGAGCTGCATCCACTGTCTACAGCTGAGGGAAATAGCCTTTTCTAGACTGGATATATTTGACCAGCAGATGGAGTAAGTGGATCCCAGAACCACTAACTAACCACCTAGAACCTGCTAATCAATGCTGTTGTCTTTCAGTATTCTATCAAAAAAGGGACAATGCCATCACCAACAACTAAATCTTGAGCTTAAGGTGCATCTTCGGCAGGTGAATGTCATGTGTGACAGTTACTCATGGATGAATGAATAACCGAAAGGGACACTAGCAGTAGCAAAGTACTAAGATACTGAGGAAACTTGGGGTACTTAACCAAAGTCCCTTCATTTCTTCACAATTATGCTTAACACCAACCAGTCCAGCATCTGACAATCCCAAGCACATTTTTTCCCCCTTCATCTCAAATATTTTTTCAAAAGTGATCATTTTACTTTGTGTTTTGGTAGAAGGGGCGAAGTCTACTTTGCAGCTGGTACAACACAAAATAGAGCCGCATCAATTCTCTCACACTGCCAAGCCTTTCTTTTGGCAGAAGCACTGGGGATATTACACTGGGGATAATTCATCAAGCTTGCTTTGGGTGTTCCAAATTTGCAAGCTGTGGCTAATTTCCAGAGACTTCAGGGCAATAATCTCTGCTTTCCTAAAAGAAAAACAGTAACCACACCACCTTTCAATTAAATGGGTCATGGAAAATGAACAGCCACAGATGATCACGGATATTCAGAAATCCTCAGGAAACCTAAGCGTATAGCCAGTAGTAGAAATGATGATTGTGTGGCTGAAGAAGCCCCATTTGATGAGGGCTAGGAATCTGGCATCTGCATCTGCCTCCACATTTGTTTCTCCCCGTACATTTTCCATGTATGAATATGCACACATATGCACATGTGAAGCCTCACATGTTCAAGACCAAAACATATTGCTGGATATTAACAAAAGGAATTATAGCCTCTTCAGCTATGAATCAGGTGAAGTTTTCCTCACAGTCTCTGGAGTCTGCTTTGCCCGCAGAAAAGCAGACTTCCTTCCCAGGTCAGTAAGCCATGCTGGAGAGTTGTCCTTAACCCTGCAACTCTCCCCAAATATATCTGCTGTCTTTTATGCTTTCCAGGCCCCGTGTTCAGAAGTTGTTGAGCAGATCATTTCTTTGTACACTATCTATTTTTTTTTTTTCCTCTTTTCTGAGATGATGGAGTCTTACTTACACTGTTGCTTGGGCTGGAGTGCAATGGCGCAATCTCGGCTCACTGCGACCTCCGCCTCCTAGGTTCAAGTATTCTCCTGCCTCAGCCTCCCGAGTAGCTGGGATTACAGGTGCCCAACACCACACCTGGCTAATTTTTCTTTTGTATTTTTAGTGGACATGGGGTTTCGCCAGGCTGATCTTGAACTCCTGACTTCCTGATCCGCCTGTCTTGGCCTTTCAAAGTGCTGGGATTACAGGTGTGAGCCACTGCGCCCGGACTATTTGTACATTATCTTAACGCATATAATGGATCAGTATTTTTTTGAGAATTTCCAGGCCAACATTCAGAAGAATAACATATGGTGGGCATTTTAAGCAATTAATGGATAAAGGAAGGGATATTTGAGGGCTGTCTCATCTCAAACTACTACCTTAGTTTTTTACTCTGGATTTTCCTTTCTATGGATATGTTAATGATTTTACCGGATCAATTCCCATGGAGCAGTGGACTAGTTTGGGACGGTCCCTACTTTCAATTTCAGGAACACTGTAAAGTCAAACAGAATCTTATGAGTTTTATATTTGCTAGTTCCTTTTGTGCTACGTGTTTATTATATGTGTAATTTAATAGTTTCCATTCTTTGCTAAAGTATTTATAAGTTGTAGCACAGAGAAAGAGCTCATTATATGCTAATTATTATTAATATTATCTTTAGAGACAGGGTCTTACTCTGTCTCAGGCTGGGGTGAAGTGGTGTGTTCATGGCTCACTGCAACCTTGAACTCCTGGACTCAAGCTATCTTTCTGCTTCAGCTTTCCTAGTAGCCGGGTCTAAAAGTACACACTGCTATGCCCAACTAATTTTTTAAAAAATGTTATGTAAAGACAAGGTCTCGCTTTGTTGCCCAGGCTGGTCTTGAATTCCTGGCTTCAAGCAATCCTCCTGTCTCAATGTAAAGTGTTGGCATTACAGGTCTGAGCCACTGTGCTTGGCCTATGTTAGCTACTATTATTATTACTACCTTATAATTGCTAAAGCCATCTACATGAAAATCTATTCCAATCATTCCATAGTTCTCAGCTCCAAAACCAGTGGAGATTTGTTTTTTCATAATCCTACGAAACTCCTCTGCACTGGTGTCATATCTGACAAAATACCCAGAATTCATTGCCAATGGGTGATCATGGGTTGACATGTAAGCCTTCCCAGTGTATGCTTTTTTTAAAATTTTTTAAAAATTTTACTTTAAATTCTGGGATATATGTGCAGAACGTGCAGGTTTGTTACTTGCTGCACCTATTGACCCATCCTCTAAGTTTCCTCCCCTCAACCCCCACCCACCAACAGGCCTGGTGTGTGGTGTTCCCCCTCCCTGTGTCCATGTGTTCTCAATGTTCAACTCCCACTTATGAGTGAGAACATGTGGTGTTTGGTCTTCTGTTCCTTAGTTTGCTGAAGATGATGGCTTCCAGCTTCATCCATGTCCTTGCAAAGGACATGATCTCATTCTTTTCATGGCTGCAGAGTATTCCATGGTGTATATGTACCACATTTTCTTTATCTAGTCTATCATTGATGGGCATTTGTATTGGCTCTATGACTGCTATTGGAAATAGTACTTCAATAAATGTACGTGTCCATGTGTCTTTATAGTAGAATGATTTATATTCCTTTGAGTGTATACCCTATAATGGGATTGATCAAATGGTATTTCTGATTCTAAATCCTTGAGGAATTGCCACACTGTCTTCCACAATGGCTGAACGAATTTAAATTCCCATCAACAGTGTAAATGTATTCCTATTTCTCCATTGTGTTGCCAGCATCTATTGTTTCTTGACTTTTTAATAACTGCCATTCTGACTGGCATGAGATGGAATCTCACTGCGGTTTTGATTTGCATTTCTCTAATGACCAGTGATGCTGAGCTTCTTTTCATATTTGTGTTGGCTGCATGAATGTCTTCTTTAGAGAAGTGTCTGTTCAGATCCTTCGCCCACTTTTTGATGGGGTTATTTTTTTTCTTGTAAATTTGTTTACATTCTTTGTAGATTCTGGATATTAGATCTTTGTCAGATGGATGGATCGCAAAAATTTTCTCCCATTCTTTAGGTTGCCTGTTCACTCTGAGGATAGTTTCTTTTGCTATGCCGAAGCTTTTTAGTTTACTTAGATCCCATTTGTCAATTTTGGCTTTTGTTGCCATTGCTTTTGGTGTTTTCATCACGAAGTCTTTGCCCATGCCTAGATATTGCCTAGGTTTTCTTTTAGGGTTTTTATGGTTTGGGGTTTTAAAGTCTTGAATCCAAGTTGAGTTAATTTTTGTATAAGCGATAAGGAATTGGTCCAGTTTCAGTTTTCTGCATATGGCTAACCAGTTTTTCTACCACCATTTACTGAATAGGAGATCATCTCCCCATTGCTTGTTTCTGTCAGGTTTGTCAAAGATCTGATGGTTGTAGATGTGTGGTGTTATTTCTGAGGTCTCTGTTTTGTTCTATTGGTTTATATATCTGTTTTGGTACCAGTACCATGCTGTTTTGATTACTGTAGGCTTGTAGTATAATTTGAAGTCAGGTGCATGTTATTTCTTGACCTGAATCTTTCCTTTCGGCTTCAGTTTTTATTAGGCTTTTCCTTTGTCCTGTATAGTTTCTTGGAGGCTTCTCTTCTCTACACACAAGGTTTTCTTTTTGTTGTTGTTGTGTAAGCAACACAACAGATGTCATCTTTTGGGAGGCTTCCTAATGCTGCTTTTGGTGTTCTTGTGAGCTCAGAGGATTCCTACTTTAGAGTGAACTGTAATGTCAACCTCTACCCTAGACAATGACTAGGAACCATATTCAATAGAATAAGAAGGTGAGGCTTTGCTAAAATTATCCCATCTGTCAGTCTGTGAAACCACTAGTTTGAAGATTGTAATCACAACATTGACACACATAATGTTAATTTCAAGCAGTTACATAACTTAATTGATAAGTCAATCTAAATCATACCTGCATGGCAACAGAACTAGGGTTAGAAAGTGAAAAATATTGTTAAGTAACCATATACTTCTCTTAGATTTGATCTGGCAGCAGACATTTCTGTATTCTGAGATAAAATAGCTGTGGTAAACAGATTGTGTGAAGGCATGCATTTGCATCCAGGCCTACAGGACCAATATTAAGAGAAAGGGCAAATTAATTTGTCTCAGTGGGGTAGTAAAGAGACAGAGCCTTCAGAATACTATGGGAGGTTATATTTCAATTTCTTACAGTTAGTTTGTAAATCTAACTGTAAGATTGGCATTGTTATTAATGAAAGTTTCAGCTAAGAATGAATTAGATCTAAGTTTCACTTTATCAGTATTTATTCTTCCTGCTACCTATTAGGGCACCTGAACTGCTAGGCTTACATAAAAATGTCCCATTTCCTGTTGCTAGCTGAACTTTGCTTTGATAAACTCATTACAAATTGCATGTAATTACTGTATTGTGAAGAAGGGAGTGGCAATAAATTAGGCACAGCATTTTTTAATAAAACTACGCAGCTAGAAAGACTGTTTCTAAATGACAAAAAATTTGATATGACCAATTAGGTTAAAATTACCATTACATATTTGATTGATTGGTACAAAATTAATTGTGGTTTTTACAATTACTTTTTAACATTTTGCCACTACTTTTAATATTTTGCCGTTACTTTTAATATGGCCCACTTTTAATGGCAAAAACTGCAATTAATTTTGCACCAACCTAATATTATCGTATATTGAATTTTCTGTATATAAAGCAAAGGGAAAAAAAAGGAGGCATATCATAGACCTTAGCTTATGTACTTTACTGATTATAAATGATTACATTTATCTAGTGACCATAATGCTTTATGAAAAATGAAAACATTCTTCTGGGGAAAAAAAAAAAACTAATTAACTTCCTTGCTTGCAGAGATTGGTAGACCTGTTTCTTCTATTTTAGATTTCAGCAGGACGCCCCTATCGTTGGATGAAAAATGCTGACTCGTGTGTTCTGGGAATCTTGGCTCACCCCGAGGCCAATAGCACAGTGCCCTGGCTGTGTGCCCAACGTTTGTGGCAGGGAGTTACCCCTGAGTGCTTTTTTTAACTTACACTAAAGTTTTGACTTAGAAAGCAAGAGCAATTAGTGCTTCACAGGAACCTGGGCTTTCCCTCTGTAACACTCAAAGTCAAATCCTATTTCTACCTGCAACCCTTGATTGGCCTCCTTAGTCTGATATAATCTCCATAATCATAATAAGCAGGGAAGACTACATGTATGATTCTCCTAATATGGGGGAACCCAATTTATGTGGCCCTTTCAGTTGGGATGCTAGAGCGGAGTTGGGTCATGGAGATGAATCTTTAGAGGTGTGTGTTCACAGAGGAGAAACCATTGAGAACAAGGAGAAAGGGAAAGTGCAGAAGCACAGCTCTTGTTTGACCTTGCAGGCTTTTTACATGGAATTAAAATTCAGAAACTGGCTGAGGTTTACAAGGAGTAACTGTGGCAACTGCCTCATCCCTACTGTCAGCACATGGCAAAGTTTGCTATGGACAGAATTGCAGGGAGTTCTTTCAAAACAGTTCAAAATATTGTCAAGATTTTCTTCAATTTCTCATCAACCCTTAAGAGCTCATTGAAGACATTAGATATTTTGTGCCCAACTCAATGTTGCAGAGAATTTCAGGGCAAGAGAAATAGAAATGAAGTTGAAATATACCCATGTAGTTTCCTTCGGTGATACTATCTGGTATATAAGAAAACTTACCAACATTTTTTAAAAGGCCGCAGGCATTACAATTATAAGTTTTTTTCTTCTCTTCAGACTTTTAGTCTAATAAATTGTTAGCCAATCAAACAAGCAAAGATGTTTTTAAATACTTCAGTTTATAGCAATTATGATTTTTAAGTTTGAGAAATAGAAAAGAATCAAATCAGTATCTTAATTAGCAAATCCTAGTTGATGAGAGAGATGTGCTTTGTTTGCTATGCATGAGATTGCTTGAAAAATGTGATTTAGCTCCAACAGAGCCTCCCTACTATAGGATTTTTTTTTTTTTTTTTTAGAAAATCAATATATCTTTCTGTCAAAATTTGGTTAGAGCAAAATTTGACTGAAATTATGCCAAGTAAATAAGATTTTCTTCTTATCTGAGATTGATAGATCTCTGTTTCTTATGTATAATTTTTTATCTCAGGCCAATGAGCCCAAAGTTTCTTGGCTCTTGTTACATCTTTGAACCTGTGACCTTTCAACTGGCTAGCAATGGGCATGAAAAGGAGAATAATTGTTGCTAAAACAAAATAGGCTTTTTTTTTTTTTTTTTTTTTTTAAGAAAAAGAGACAAAGGAAAAGGAGAAAGACAAGAGAGGAAGAAGCAGGAGGAAAACAGTGGAGAGAAGAAGAAAAAAGAGAAAAAATAAATTACAGCTATCTGGGCTTCCATGGGAGTGCCAACTCTGACAGCTGAGACATCTCTGACTTGGCTCTTTCACCTCTTGTGCAAGGGAAGAACAGCACTATTTTTAAAGGAGGTCATTAGTGAGTCATGTTTAAGCTCAATGCTTAGCCATCATCGCCATTTGGGTGCTTGTTGGGAAGGTCCTAAATTGAGCGGCCTTTGGCCACAGATCTCTGTGCACTTTGTTTGCCACTTGCTGGCTAGCTGATCTGGAGACTAGTTTAATTTTGCAGTTTTTCTATTTTATTTTCCTGACAAAGCGGTCATTCCATTAAGAAAAAAGCACTCAGCTATTAATTTCTGCTAACTCCTAACCTGGCCAATGAATTATAAGAATGTGCAGTTTTATGTCTATTTTAGGGCATGGATGTGGGGGCGGTGAAAAGCCTTCTTGGCTTGGAGCTCTCTGTATTTGTCTCACTCTTTCTAGTTCTTTTTTGTTCATCCTTTTCCTGACAGGCTGCTTGATGCTTACAGAATGATGCAAGATTGTAACAGATTCAGACTAGATGAGGAAGAGAAAGAGCTTAGTAAAAGCCCACTTCTTAATAGTTGAATTTTTTTTCTTAAAAAAAAAAGAGTCCTATCAACCAAAAAAAGCCCAGGACCAGGCGGATTCATAGCCGAATTCTACCAGAGGTACGAAGAGGAGCTGGTACCATCACTTCTGAAACTATTCCAAACAATGGAAAAAGAGGGACTTCTCCTTAACTCATTTTATGAGGCCAGCATCATCCTGATACCAAAACCTGGCAGAGACACAACAACAAAAAAAGAAAATTTCAGGCCAATATCCCTGATGAACATCGATGCGAAAATCCTCAGTAAAACACTGGCAACCCGAATCCAGCAGCACATCAAAAACCTTATCCACCACGATCAAGTCAGCTTCATCCCTGGGATGTAAGGGTGGTTCAACATATGCAAATCAATGAACATAATACCACACATAAACAGAACCAATGGCAAAAACCACATGATTATCTCAATAGATGCCAAAAAGGCCTTCAGTAAAATTCAACACCCCTTCATGCTAAAACCTCTCAATAAACTAGGTATTGATAGAACGTATCTCCAAATCATAAGAGCTATATATAACAAACCCACAGCCAATATCATACTGAATGGGCAAAACCTGGAAGCATTCCCTTTGAAAACTGGCACAAGACAAGGATGCCCTCTCTCACCACTCCTATTCAACATAGTGTTGGAAGTTCTGGCCAGGGCAATCAGGCAAGCGAAAGAAATAAAGCATATTCAAATAGGAAGACAGGAAGTCAATTTGTCTCTGTTTGCAGATGATATGATTGTATATTTAGAAAATCCCATCGTTTCATCTCCTTAAGGTGATAAGCAACTTCAGCAAAGTCTCTGGATACAAAATCAATGTGCAAAAATCACAAGGCTTCCTATACAGCAATAATAGACAATCAGAGAGCCAAATCATGAGTGAACTCCCATTCACAATTGCTACAAAGAGAATAAAATACCTAGAAATACAACTTACAAGGGATGTGAAGGACCTCTTCAAGGAGAACTCCACTGCTCAAGGAAATAAAAGAGGACACAAACAAATGGAAAAGCATTCCATGCTCATGGATAGGAAGAATTAATATCATTTAAATGGCTATACTGCCCAAAGTAATTTATAGATTCAATGCTATCCCCATCAAGCTACCATTGACTTTCATCACAGAATTAGAAAAAAACTACTGTAAATTTCATATGGAACTAAAAGAGCCCGTGTAGCCAAGACAATCCTAAGCAGAAAGAACAAAGCTGGAGGCATCATGCTACCTGACTTCAAACTATACTGCAAGGCTACAGTAACCAAAACAGCATGGTACTGGTACCAAATCAGATACATATAGCAATGGAACAGAACAGAGGCCTCAGAAGTAATACCACACATCTACAACCATCTGATCTTTGACAAACCTGACCAAAACAAGCAATGGGGAAATGACTCCCTATTTAATAAATGGTGTTGGGAAAACTGGCTAGCCATATGCAGAATACTGAAACTAGACCACTTCCTTACACCTTACACAAAAATTAACCAAGATGGATTAAAGACTTCAACATAAGACCTAAAACCATAAAAACCCTAGAAGAAAACCTAGGCAATAACATTCAGGACATAGGCATGGGCAAAGACTTCGTGACTAAAACACTAAAAGCAATGGCAACAGAAGCCAAAATTGACAAATGGGATCTGATTAAACTGAAGAGCTTCTGCACAGCAAAATAAACTATCAGAGTGAACAGGCAACCTACAGAATGGGAAAAATAACTGCAATCTATCCATCTGACAAAGGACTAATATCCAGAATCTACAGAGAACTTAAACAAATTTACAAGAAAAAAACAGCCCCATCAAAAAGTGGCCAAAGGATATGAACAGACACCTCTTAAAGAAAACATTTATGCGGCCAATAAACATATGAAAAAAAGCTCATCATCACTTGTCATTAGAGAAATGCAAATCAAAGCCACAATGATACCATCTCATGCCAGTTAGAATGGTGATCATTAAAAAGTCAGGGAACAACAGACGCTAGAGAGGATGTGGAGAAATAGGAACTCTTTTATACTTTTGTTGGGAGTGTAAATTAGTTCAACCATTGTGGAAGAAAGTGTGGCGACTCCTCAAGGATCTAGAACTAGAAATACCATTTGACCTAGCAATCCCATTACTGGGTATATATCCAAAGGATTATAATCATGCTACTATAAAGACACATGTACATGTATGTTTATTGTGGCACTATTCACAATAGCAGAGTTGGAACCAACCCAAATGTCCATCAGTGATAGACTGGAGATAGACTGGATAAAGAAAATGTGGCACATATACACCATGGAATACTATGCAGCCATAAAAAAGGATGAGTTCATGTCCTTTGCAGGGACATGGATGAAGTTAGAAACCACCATTCTCAGCAAACTAACACAGGAACAGAAAACCAAACACCACATGTTCTCACTCATAAGTGGGAGTTGAACAATGAGAACACATGGACACAGGGAGGGGAACAGCACACACCAGGGCCTGTCAAGGGGTGGGGAGCTAAGGGAGGGATAGCAGTAGGAGGAATACCTAATGTAGATGACGGGTTGATGGGTACAGCAAACCACCATGGCATGTGTATTCCTATGTAATGAACTTGCACTTTCTGCACATGTATCCCAGAACTTACAGTAGATATTAAAAAAAAGTTTGACTTTTTTTAAAATATATATAGCAATGACTAAGTATTAGTCACTGCTATTTGGATGGTTTCTTTTCCAGGGGAAATATTAAAACTCTCTTGTACCTCTGTATTCCTTTTCTTTCTCCCTAGGTTTTGGAAATCACTAGTGGGTAAAAAAGACCAATTTGCAACTAGGCTCTCATGCTCTGTTGAAAACTATGTCACAATATCACAATACTAGATGTTGGGCTCAAGACAGCAAACAGAAAGCAGTAAGTTACATATATAAATGACAAATATCTGATTCACTTCAGTTAAGTAACAATTTTTTTTATAAATGACAAATATCTGATTCACTTCAGTTAAGTAACAATTTTTTTTATAAATGACAAATATCTGATTCACTTCAGTTAAGTAACAATTTTTTTTTTTTAATCACAAGAACTGCTTTTTCCCTAATCTGTTGGATTGTCAGTGTATTAGAAGTGAGCATGTTCTAATTTATAATAGGAGAAGTTGGGGAGGATGAGCAAGAGGTTTGCCCTGTTTCTGTAACCATCAGAGACAAAGCAAGAGGAGCCTCCAAAAATCAGAGCAGACCTTGCCCTAAAAATGACATAAGTAGCTATGTAAGTGACGTGGGCCCAGCATGGTATAGCCATAAATACATCCACCACAGCTGTATTAAAAGGCCTGGAATTTTCACTTCGTAGGGACTCATACATGATGTAGTTCGGCAGGGAAATGATAGCTAATTGTCTAGTGCAGTGGATTACTTTAGCCAATCACTTAGCACCATACTCTTAGTTGAATAGCAAAGGTGTAGGCTTGGGATGAGATGAGGCTGTCTAGTATGGGTTGGCGTCCTGGGGAGGTTTGAAAAGACAGAGGCCCAATTAAAAGGCTTCAAAAGGCAGAGTCAGAGAGGACAACAGTGTACTTTGTCTCTCATAAGATTTGCTTGGAATCTGCTCAATCCTAAAAGCCCCTATTTAGAACTGGAGGTTCCCAAGAGATACATTTCCATCATTTTGTGAGAAAAGAGGCAGAATACCAGGGAGATAACACTGACGTCATAGCTGGAGAGTAAGAATGATTTAATGTGTTCTTGGCACTGTGCTAAGTGGCTTGAGGTTCACATACCTCATCTGATCCATGGTTACCATGGCTGTGCAGCTCCATCATCCATGGAAATGAAAAATATACATAATTGCCTACCTGTTTCAACCCATCACCCACTAGACAAACTGATTGCTTAGGCTTTGAGTTAGAGCTAGGCAAGTGATATTTTTAAAGCTGCACAAGTGATTCTGAGTTATTATCAGGCTTAAAATTTGCTTATTTTTTTACAACTCCTCAAGCAGGAATATTGCCCCATCTTCTGCAGAAGATGAGTTGCAATCTATCCATCTGACAAAGGGCTAATATCCAGAATCTACAAACAAACAACTTAAACAAATTTACAAGAAAAAACAACCGCATCAAAAAGTGGGCGAAGGATATGAACAGAACCATATTATCAGGCTTGAGATTTGCTTAATTTTTACAAATCCTGAAGTAGGAATATTGCCTCAACTTCTGCAGAAGGTGAGAGTAAAGTTCATGTTTGACTGATCGAGAGCTAGAACTTGGGCCTATCATTTCTGGTTTCTTGGTTTTTCCGTTTAACAGAACAGCTTCCCTGAAGGTTTGAAGTCTTAGGTTTTGAGGAGATAACTATAGGACTTCCAACTGTATCCCACTTTATCCTCTGGGTGATTGGTCCAAAAGAAAACAAGGGATCTACTTACTGTCAGCAGGGTATACAGAAAACAGCATAGGAATTCACATACCAGTGGCTTTAATTATGGCTAGTTGTGTGACTGTGGGCATACTACCTTGCTAAGCTTTCATTTCCCTATTTGTATAGTGGGAATGATAAACAGTATCTCAAATTTAATTTGAATATTCAATAAGGAAGTATACATAAGGTATTTAAAATAGTATTTGGCACACAGTGGGTACCCATCTATGTGCTAGTTCTTGTTGCCATATTAATGGCTACTAATAGTTTTCTCTTGGCTAGACAATGGCATTTGTCCTATTCTCTCCTTTCTTTTTTTCTTTAAACAAAAGAATGTGGTGACTGGGGAGAAGGCACTAGAGGTGGGATGGAGTTAAAGACTAAAATGAATCTTGCAGAATCTCTCTTGCACCCAGTAAAAGATGCCTAATTTCTGTGTAAAGGGCTCAGGATGGAAATCAGGTTAAAAGAGGGAACTTAATCTTAAAGCTGCGCTTGCCTATGTCTATTAAATCCTTTATTTTTTCTTGGACAGTGTTCCAGTGGGGGTTGGGGTGGCTGATGGAGACAGATGGGGAGGTGAAAGCCCCTCCCAAAGTTGCCTTTTGGTGACACCACAACTTAAGCATCACACTTTACCTTGGCCTCACTTGGATAAACAGATTCCTCTGGTGTAATTTTGTGAGCTGCTAGACACAGACAAGTATGTTTATCACTTGAATGGCAAGCTTCAGCGTTAGAGTTGCTCTATTTATACATTGCTTTGCAGACAATCCTGATGCTTTTACATAATTGGTGAGCTCCACTAGCTTAGCAAGCAAGTAAATAAGATGGTAAACAATACTCTTTTTTCTGCACAGGCTTGTGATGAATTCTCAAGCCAGCTTTGCTCGTAATTAGTCTGGATAACTTACCTATTTTACATTACATGAGATGACAGTTAGTTGGTTTTATTGCTTTCCCACTAAAAGTCGGGCCTTGCTGTGACAGCTACTTCACAAGCACAGGGGAGCCTGCTGGGCAATGGGAAGGGCAAAGGATGGCAAATTGGTCTGGTTCCATTATTGCAATGTAATTACTCAAACTTAGCCTTGCTGGATTTGTGCAACTTCTCTGTAATTACATAATGATCCGAGGCTCAAGAGAGGCTGGAGGTTTGGATGCATTGCATGGCACATATATTCATTGTGCTGCAAGCTTCCATGACTTCTAGGGTAGGCATTGTGGTCCATAAGAAATTATAATGAAGGCTTGGAAATGTATAGACTGCATGCAGGAATCATGCATCTGCCGAGGCACAGGGAAAGTCTAGAACGCCAAGGCACTTGAGAATAATCTGGTTTCTGTACACAGATCTTACAGATCTGTAAGATCCTGCCTCTAAATCCTTCCTCTACAAAGGAGTCAACTACAGTCACTCAGGATTCTGGAAAGGGTCTGGATTCTTCCACCTTGCTCCCCTCCACTCTAGGGGCAGAAGAGAAGAGCCAACAGTGTAGGTATTAGACAGACTTACATTTTGTTTCCTTCAGAGATGAAGTGGAAGCATCTTTGACTAATGTGTACACACTTGACTATCCGTAAGAGTAGCAAATGCAGGCATCCAACCGCTAATGAATGATCTAAAAGATTACTTGGTAGCTTTTAGTATAATCCTGAAAATAGTTAATGGAAGTGCCACTAATGAGCATCTATTAATAGAAGGCAAGTGTAGTAACACTGCTAATGTAATGGCCTGGAGCTATAATAAAACATGTGCACAAAACAAATCTAACACTGTTCTATGTCAAAATAGCTCTCTTGAAAAACACAGAGCTAGAAAATGATCACAACTAAGAGACATTTTAACAACAGGGACATTACTTGATGGAGCTCACCATCAAGTTTTAAATGGGGTAGTGGACAGTAATACTTCCAGACCCTCTTTCACCAGGGGATCTTCTTGATTATTCTGGCTGGGTGTCAAAAGTTCTGATCTTTTCCTAGAACTCTTTATATAACAAGGGACTCGTATTTAAAATTCAACATTTAAGTTTGTACTTCTTTATGGTTCTTTGTTTTGTGGGTTAATATAGTCTACACAGCAAAATTATTTCCAACCTGAAAACAGGGGCCCTATCTGTAATAGAGTATCTTCCCTACTGTTTTTCTTTCTCACCACTCCAGCTTGAGGTTGAATGGGTACCATACTCTGTGATCTCACAGAGTGTTCTGTTTTCCTTTTTTTATACCCTAGTCATAGCATATGCAAATAACCATATCCTTTGCAGGGACACGGGAGAGCTGGAGGCCATTCTCCTTAGCAAACTGACACAGGAACTGAAAACCAAATACGACATGTTCTGACTTATAAGTGGGAGCTAAATGATGAGAACACATGAACACAGAGGGAAACAACACACACTGGGGTCTTTTGGAGGGTGGGAAGAGGGAGAGCATCAGGAAAAAAATTGATACTAGGCTTAATACCTAGGTGATGAAATAATCTGTACAACGAACCCCTATGACACAAGTTTATCTATGTAACAAACCTGCATTTTGTACCCCTAAACTTAAAAGTTTAATAATAATAATAAATCTCCTTGATGAGGTTCTTTGGAATTAGGGGTTGTGCCTTTTTGTCTCTAATCATATGCCCATGACTAAGGCACTAAACAATGACAGCACGGTGCTATACATTATGACCAACAAGTTAGTTGTGTTGTTTAGATTCAGTTTGTTCCTGTATCTTAGAAGAAACTCAGAGAACAATGAGCTGCTCCCTGTCTTCAAAGGGCTTCAAGTCTAGAAATGGTTATTACCCACGTTTTACATACGTAAAATTCAGATTGTGCTGATGAATGAATACCCACAAGTGGAAATGTAATGAGAATATTCATAATGTGGGCTTAAATTTACTTTTCTCTTTTCTAATGCAATTATTTATTTAATTAAAAAAACATTTGTCTTGATGACTGCCTTTCATCAGTGCAAGTGTTGACAAAGTCCTGTTCACTGCTATGAAATACAGAATTATGAAAGTCAGTCATCCCATATATTTTCTTCGCAGTGTAAAGGTTACCCAAGGTTTGACATCATATACATAATATTTTTCCCTGCCTGCAGCACACATTAGCTGTAAGTATGCCTATGCAAAGATCACATACACACCACAAGAATCAAATATGCTTATGTGAGAATTCTTATACTTAAAGCAGTATAGATAGATTTAGTTTTCATGTTTATGGCTACATGATGTGGAAAAGGCTGCGGAAATGCTGCTGTCTACATTGGCATGACATTGGAATTACATCCAAATGGAGGCAGCTGCAGCTGTCTACGAAACAAAGCTGGGGAATTCAACAGCAGAAGCCAACGGCTGCAGCCAAAATCCCACAGTGGAAAAAGCCCTGCTGTGGGACCTGGCATTGGCAGTCATGAGTTGGCATCACTGAACTTCATTTAATGAAAGACCGCTAGGTCTTCACTGTGGGCCAACTCCATTATTGCCATATTCTAGTCCTCATTAAAGGTTTGGGTGGCAGGGAGCTTTTCCATGCAGATATCTGCTGCCATCTATGTTGAACGCAGAAATGGTGGGTGAGCCTCAAAGCAGTTTAAAATCAACCTGTTTTGATGCACAAATAGTCAAGTAACTAGACTTTATCACCATTCCAAGGTGAGGTGTCAGGGGTGGAGGAGGGTGGAATCAAGCTATAGTTATTGTTAGAGAAATTTGCAGAATGTTTTGATTATATGGAAGGTATTCACTTTACAGTTTCTTTTGCAAATTACATATTTTACTAAATTGTCTCCTTTTACTAACCATAAGAAAGGAAAAGCAAGCATAATCTTTTCACATACTCAAGCCATCATTATGGTTAATTTCATAATGGTTTACATGCAGTGCCAAAATGTTCACATGCTAGCAATTTATTTTATACATAATCTAATAACCATAACCATAAAGCTGAAATGATTTCTAGCTTTCATTTTGACCATGTCCCTAAAAGCTGTTTACCTGGCCGCTGATCACATGTAAATTGAATCGGTTCCTTAACAAAGGGATGAAAATTGAGTGCAAAAGGTATCAATTAGAGAAACTGAATGGCCCATGACCCTACTAAGTTGCAAGAATACTATTTTCACAATTGTAATGATAAAAAATAAAAAAATGAAAATGCCACTGTTCAATAGAAATATATTTTCCTATAAATACATATATTTGTAATTACAGGTACGAATCACAACTTGGGAATTAAACAGAGAAAACACTTCAAAAAAATCTGTTGTTAGAGAATCTTCTTAATTCTTTTCAAAGCTGAATAGAACTTGTCCTTGCATTAAACTCTCTTCTGTGTTATCTGTGCAGCGGCAAAACTTTATTCATTCAGTCAGTCAAAAGTTGATATTGTTTGTGAGCCTCTCCAATGGCAAATCTCCTAAATAAGTCCTTATAGCTCTTCCTATTTTCACAACACCACATCAGTGTCATTAATGTGCATCATCTCCACTTTCCATCCTTTCCTGGAAAGGTTCATTATGATCCTCCAAATATAACCTAACAACTATACTTTTCTAGAGATGCTTCTGGAACTAGCCTGGCAAAATTTGTGTGCTTTTTGCCTCCTTGTATATTGTCTGTTTGGTTCTTTAAAAAACAGTTATGCACATGTAAAAAAAAGTATTAGGCAAAAGTATGTAGGTTAAAGATATGTACACCTAAGTCTAGTTACTGATGATTATAGCAATAGCAAAAGCTAAATAAGTTCATATCTTTTTTGATGGAATCACGTATCTTTTATGTTGTTGTTGTTCTGTGAAAAATCTTAGAGATCAACTAAACCAAAACTCTTATTATTCAAATTTGAAACTGAAGTCCAGAAAGAAGAACTGAGTGGTTACAAGTTCCAGAGCTGGCATCATCAGAGCTAGGGCGGCAATCCATCTCTAGATCCCCACTTTGGAGCTTTTTCTTAGACTCCAGGCTGAAAGACAAGCCATTCTATGATGATAAGCACTGGATTATAGGAAGGTCTTTCTAGTCCAGAAACATTCTAGGTTCCTCTAAAGATTCTAGTTTTGCTAGGTGTGTCTTGTCTTCCCCTACTTTTGTTTCTAGAAATCCTTGGCTCCAAACAAAGCCTGTGACACATAAGCTTCTTGCTGTTATCACTTTTTTCATCCCTTTAACACTTTCTAGAATGCTGTGACCTTTACTACCTCATTCTAATTCCATCAGTGCTTCTTTATAAGCAGCCCACAGGATGGCTTTCATTATAACAGCCACACATTGCACCTTGGCTCAAGTGAGAAATGCTGCTTAGATCCACAAGGTAAAACAAAATAAACACTTGCCTTCACCTGTTTCACAATCTTCATTCAACAAAGGAGACAATTATGACTTTCTACATCAACTCTTAATCACTATAAAGGATACACATGATAGGCGTGTGCAAATTAGAAATGGTTCAAAGACTAAAAATGCTACTATGTGATCAGTTTTTCTTTAAAACTATAATTAACTATCATTAGAATTAATGAACATACATAGATATTCATATAAAATTTAATGCAAAATGTTGTAAGCAAATCAAGTTCTGCTCTATACCATATTTACTTACAGCTTACAAGAACAAAAAATAAATGTACTTTCATAAACAGATTACTATGATAGTTCTGTTCACTCTACATTTAAAAGAGCCACTTTGTCATTTTTTGAAAACTTGCCTCATATGGGAGGGAGTTCTCCACATGCAGATGTCTGCTGCCATCTATGTGGAAAGCAGAAATAGTGAGTGTGGTTTGAAACAAGTCTGTTTGGTGTGATGCACAAATAGTCAAGTGTCCAGACTTTATCATCAAACCGAGTGGTAAGTGGGAAATGAAGCCCAATTTTTAGTGACCTGCCACCTCTCCTAGGCCTCGCTTGATTCTCTGAACTGAACTCGTTGCTTCTACATTCTCCCTGGCCTGCTTTGTCTCGTAAGATAAGGAATGCTCAGTTTCCAGAAGACTGAGAAATGCCACTTCTACAAGAGAGGTGCTGGTTCTTGGCACAATTATTTTCTGAGCTGAAAAAAGTGCCATGACAAGTATAGAACTAAAATGGAGTTAAATTCTGAAGAGTGTAATATATGTATGCACATATATTAGACATGGAAAATGTGCATATGTAAGAAATGGAAAATGTTCATTGGACTTTTGGCATTCACATCTAATTGTGTGGGGATATACCTGATCCACATCTGCAGGTCTTTAGGGTTGCTCAGGATTTCAAATCTTCCCATTTAATCTTTATAGGTGATACTTTGGAGGGTGGCCGCCCATTTCTCTCAAAATGGCTATATCTAGTCCCCCTCTTTTCACACTCCCTTTTTTATTTTCTTTGAGTCTTGGTTGAACTATTCCTTCTTGTCCTCCAGAACTCACTTCAAATGGATTTTCCATCTATGATGAGTCGAGTGTTCTCACCTTTGTCTTACAATTAATTCTTCTGCAGATCTCCTCACACTGAGCTTTGGGCAATTATATTCTCTCATCTCTCTCTTTCACATAAATCTCACTTGGAAGACAAACTCCTCAGGTTAAGCTGCCGTCTGGTGTGTGTATTTTTCATTAAGAACTAGCAACACCTATATCAATAGCATCCACCTTTAGCATCACCTATATAAGGAACTTACTTTGGGAACCTATTTTCTTATTTCAGCATTCTCATTTGAATGAATCTAGCCTAGGTTAGGGACACTGGAACCAAGCTTGGCTGTCCCTGGACTGGCCTGGGATACCTATAATATAGGAGGTACTCGACTAGGAACTGGAGGTGTGAGAGCAAATAGGAATAAGATAAAGTTTCTAAGATGAAGAATCTAATAAAATCTAATAGAATGGGGCTGTGTCCTAAGATGAAGCAGGCTAGGAAGATTTTAGCAGGCAATGGGTCCAGTTCAAAAAATCAAGCAAGGCCTGGGAGGGGTGGTAGATCACTGAAAGTCACAGTACAAAGGATCAGGATCTAGTTAAGGGGCTTTGGAAATGGAAAACCTTAGGAGACCTTGAACATTTCAAAAAGACATTTGTGCTCTGCCTTCTTTTAAACTCTTAACTCTGGACACCTAGATTGTAGGGATGTAACAGAAGGCACAAGAAATCAGGGGCATACAGGTAGGTGTGTCATCTTTTGGTTGGCACATAGATGTCCTGATTACAAACGGATTGTATTATTTTAAGAGGGGTGGAGCATGTGAATATCGTGCAAGTTATTTATTTATTTTTTTTTGTCTTTAGTTTCTTTTTTCAAGGGATAACAAGGTTTATACAGAGTGGTGTGCCTTTTGAATGGCCTCTATTTACACAAAGAGATTGGGGATTAGGGGAGGATAGGGAACGGAATCTAACCTTACACTCACACACTGAATGGCTTTTGTGGAAGCAGTCCTAATAATTTTCCATTACTGTCCAACTTTGTCTTGTTTCTTACTGGCAATATTCCCCAAGCTACAGCTATGCAATCAGTCTTCTATATTCCTTAAATCTGTATAGTCTATTATAAAGTTAAGTATGAGTTTCTATTATATAAATTAACTCAAGTATTGTTCAGAGATTTTACTTTTATAATTTTTTTTTTCATCTGGAGGAAATTAATTTATATCATTATACATAGAAGCCATTTTTTCCTAAAAGTAATAATGTAGGTACTTGGTTGTTATTTGCAGTGAAATTTACCTTTACAGGGATAATTGCAGTAACCTTTTAAATGAACATAAACATATATGAGAACTTGCACCTGTTATTGTTGTCATGGAAACAGTTCCAAAACATAAGATACAATTCTATTATTGAGGCAGTATAGTTCCCCAAATGAATTTTAATGAAATTGCAGCAGAAAAAAAAAAGAATTTTATGGAGGCTTCTAAATTATTTAGTGAAGTTTGCCAACTAGAATCTGACTACATCATACCATAGTAATCTTCATCTAAAAAGGAAACAACAGTCAGCAAATGTCAAGCGTGCAAAAAGGGGCATAAAGTAGGTTTATTGAAAAAGTGAACACAGTACCCCAATTCTAGCTTTTTAGTGTTTATCTTTAATATTGCCCAATCACTACTCCTATGGTTGATGGAAGTATATTTGACCATTAGCTGTCTGAGTGACACACACCAAGGTCACTGAGTTATCTGGATCTTTTTCCTAATTTCTGTCATCTTTGGGCTTTCTATTGACATGAGGTGAATAGATTTAGGGCTAGAACGTTTTAAGAGCTAAGAGACCTAAAGGACCTCTATTTCAACCCATTGCATTACAGATTAGGGAACCAATGCCTAAAAAAGTTAGGTGATTTGTCTGAGGTAGACAAGTAAATGTGGCAGGGCTGCACTGGAGGTTGGGTTTCTGACTCTCCTCCTCCCATGCACAGTCACTGTGCTGCCTCGTGAAATAGTGAAATACAGCCCTCTCTGCTGCCGGTTAAAACTTGTGCATTCTACTCCAGCCTGGGTGACAGAGCAAGACTCCGTCTCAAAAAAAAAAAAAAAAAACAAAAAAAAACTGGCACATTCTTTCATCAAGGAAAGAAATCAAATTCTGAATGTGAATATCTGAACTTTTATTCCCCACTTACATTGTCACAGGTGTGAAGTACACTTTGCTTAATGAAATAAAATTTCAGTATCCTCCTTAGTGTATGTATCTCCTCACTAAATATGTTGATTCTATGTAGATTACTTCTTTTACCCGTGGAAACCGAACTAATATCTTAATGTAAGAAGAGTAGTTTTCTCAATTTGTAACCATTGCTTCACCTCTTCTGTAATCTGAAGTCATGTGAATCAAACGTCCCAGGGTCATCATGAAGCCAACTGTGAAACCAGTGCTTACCTCCAAGTCAAGAGCCTGGGAAACATCTATGGAGCTTAGCTTAAAACTCTCTGATGATGAATTGGGACTCCAGTATGTCATTTTGTGCACACAGTTATGGCATAATATTTGGGGGAAAGGAAGCCTTCACAGTTATAAAATATGAGTGGGAAATGATCATCCCTAGATACAGAGAGTACGTATTATGTAACTGTTGTTAAGGGTTGACGACATGGCAGGCTCTGTGCCGAGTCAAGTCTCTGGCGGAGCGGAGGACTCCCCAGGCTCTAGAAGGCCCCTGAGACAGTGTGTCATACAGTGATGATGGATAGAAAATACTCTAACCATTCAGGATGTGATTGTTTTGGCTTCCTCTCGGCTGAGCTTTTGGCACTTGAACTGGACCCAATGCAACACCACAGCTGGGAAATGACATTATTTGGATTGGTTAAGAGGAGTTTTTGAAGCAAACTCCACTGTAGTATTAGAGAAATAAAAAAAATCCTGCTATATCCAACAAGTCCCAGAGGGGCTGTCTCTCTATTGTTCACATGTTTGGACATGAATGTGTATTTATGAACACTTTTTTATATAAATATACAGATATATAAGCTATGCAAAGCCATATAAATCTGTATTACTAGAATAATTCATTCCATAAATACTTCTTGAGCATTCACTATATACCAAGCACATTTTTCTAGTTTAAAAGTGAAGTCGGGCATGGCAGCTCCTGCCTGTACTCCCAGCTACTTAGGAATCTGAGGCAGGAGGATTGCATGAACCCAGGAGTTCAAGGCTGCAGTGAACCATGATCATGCCATTGCACTCCTGCCTGGATGACAGAATGACACCCTGACTCAAAAAAAAGTGACCCACATGTGTATTTGTCACTTTTAAAATAGAGATAATAAATTTCTTCCTTGATTTTTAAAGAACTTAAAACAGTGGTACTATTCAACCCAGCAATCCCATTATTGGATATATACCCAAAGGAAAATAAATCATTCTACCAAAAAGGCACATAGACTTGCACGTTCATCGCTGTGCCATTCACAATAGCAAAGGCATGGAATCAAGTCAGGTGCCCATCAACAGTGGATTGGATAAAGCTAATGTGGTATATATACACCATAGAATATTACACAGCCATAAAAAAGAACAAAATCATGTTTTTTTGCAGTGATATGGATGCAGCTGGAGGCCATAATCCTCAGCAAATTAACACAGCAACAGAAAACCAAATACCACATGTTCTCACTTACAAATGGGAGATAATCACTGAGCATACACGGACATAAACATGGGGATAATAGATACTCTGGACTACCTGGAATAGGGGGCATGGGTTGAAAAACTACTTTATCAGTACTGTACTCACTACCTGAATGATGAGATCCACACCCCAAACCTCAGCATCACACAATAAACCCGCACATGTACCCCCTCCATCAAAAATAAAAGTTAAAATTTAAAAATAAATAATAAATTCCTTCCTCACAGGTACTAAAAAGCACAACGTGAGTAAAGCACCTGATATGTGACCATACATACCTGTCCCCCTTTGACCTCTTCTTTGCTCTCCCCTAACCTTGAGGTGTGATTAACCTTCCTGCCTTTTCAAATTCTGAAGACCACAACAGAGTAGGGAAGGAAGAGAGAGTGAAGGTGGTCCATCTAATCCCAATTCAGAGCCTGGGACAGACACGCATACTGAATCCTCTACTTTAGAAAAGAACCCCACAGGCTTTGAGAGTGACCTGTCACTTGTCATAGCCCCTAAGGACTATCAGCTTTTTCACCATAAGCATTGCCTATTTGTTCCAATCTAGTAAGATCAGATTGATTAACAGACAGAAAAATAGATATAAGTTTTTTTCTTATTCTAAAAACAATATGATTATGTTGTTGAATACTGGGATAAAATATAGAAAATATTAATTATTCATAATTCCTAATCCAAGCAGTGTTCCACTCAATAATTTGATCTATTTCCTATAGTTTGCTACTAACTTCGGGCAGATCTCCAGAAAATAAATATGATGGGGCTATGATGTCTCAATTTTGACTAAACATATTGTTATATAAAGTGGTAATGCCTTACAATTTAAGTGTGAGAAGGATGTGTGTGTGTGCGTGTGTGTGTGTGTGAGAGACACACAGAGAGAATATGAATATGAATATGACAATACTAAGGAGAAATGTGTCCACTAGAATTTTACCACAAGCCAGACTGAAAACATCAAAGATGTTTAAGTAAGCCTGTTTAGTTCTTTGTGAATGTAATTTTGGAAAACAAACTAAAACGTAAAGATAAAAGGTCCACATTTCCTTTCATATTTGCAAATAAGGCTTATTTCATGAATGGGGAAATCGCTTTGTGTAATTTGTAACCTCATTGTTGTCCTGGATTGCCTGCCATGCCGCCTGTGTTTATGTGGCTTCTCCCTATGGCATGTGCTCTGAGCAGACAAGGGTATAATTATAAATCTCCATCCACTAACAAGAACAACGGTTGCATCCAGCAACTCGACTCTCCCTTTGTGAAGCTCTACATTGATACTGTTTTGAATGTCAAAGGTCTACAAATGTCATAAAAACAGCTGCCACCAGTTCTTTGCATTAGGCACCTCTTTCAACATTTACTCATGGTATTGCCTTATCCATCCAGGCAGAAGCAAACCAAAACCCAGAGATTTTAAAATATGATATCTATAATTACAAGAAATAACAAGACACCGAAGAGGAATACAAATACAACCATGCCTTGTGTTTCAAGACTTTCTAGACTTGCTTAGAAAAAAAGAGACTAAATTTTTGTCTCTGGGCAAAGTTAGCCAGACGAGAAAGAGAAACTTCACATGCAAGGTATACTTTTTGCTATCTCCATTTTTATAAAAGCATAGTTATTAAGATTATTTTCCTAAATCTGAGATCATTGCAGAGATATACAAGGTAGTTCTGCCAAATCATTCATTCATTCCTTCACCAAATGTGGATATGAGTGCCTACTGAATGTCCAGTAAAAGCAGGAATACAGACATTGAAGGCTCATTTCATTGCCCTTAGTTTCTACGTATCATAGCTGTGATGCATGGAATATTAAGGAAACTCCTAAATCTTTAACTGAGTTAATTCACAACTTACTAGAACTATTTTCAATTAATGAAAATAAAGGCCAGGCGTGTAATCCCAGCACTTTGGGAGGCCAAAGTGGGTGGATTGCTTGAGCCTCAGGAGTTCAAGATCAGCCTGGGCAACAATGATAAAACCCTGTCTCTACTAAAAATACAAACGAACAAACAAACAAACGGCATGGTAGTGTCTGTGGTCCCACCTACTTGAGAGCTGAGATGGGAGGATCACTTGGGCCTAGGAGGTAGATGTTATAGTGACCAAGATCACCCCACTGTACTCCAACCTTGATGACAAAGTGAGACCCTGTCTCAAAAAAGAGAAAAAGAAAAGAAAGATTTCTCAAGTCTAAGTTCAGTATTTAAAAAAAAATAAAAAGTAACATCATGGCTTTGAGCTTGATTTTACCTCTGTTTTAGACTAAGAAATCCATTCAAATGGAGCCTATGGCCCTGTAACCTGGCTCTGGGAAAATGAACAAAGGAATGCAACATCACATCAGCGCTGTATATTTTTGGAAGGGTATTGCATTTTTCCTTTGTGGTGGATTGGTCCGTGCACTTGAAAATACATTCACAGTGGGAAGGCACCAACTCTGCTGCACATTTTTAGTTGAATCTATTTTTTTTCCTGACAAATATTCAAGTGGGGGAGGAATTCCATGTGAATGCTCTAGTGCCTCCCTCCCTCTGATGAGTCTGAGTGCTGGATAAACAAACATTATTTCTAAAACCTCAAGGGGAATACTTGAAACTGGAGCAACGTAAGAGGAAAAGTGGGTAAATGGATAGCTTCTAGGCAGACTGTGACATTTCTGAGTAATTACTGAGGGGTCTAGGGTCTGGGGGACAACGCTCCATCAGCAGCCCTTTTGTTATTAAAAAAATGAACATTTGAGCAATTTAATGGAAAGTGCTGTGAAAACACAGCTGCAAGCCTTACATTCTTACCAGATCACCTCCTCTAAGCTTTCCTGTGTAGAAATTTTGAAGCTTTCCTGGTATCTCCTCACTAGGGGGTTAGGAAGTAAGTAAATACACTGGACTCCTGGTTTAGTGGTGGCAGATACATTAGGAAAGCGTCAGTGCACATGAAGAGACCCACAGGCTAACAGCCATCATTTACTGAGCATCTACTACGTGAGTCTCCTTCTGAGCTTTTCCACATCTATTATCTCTTTAAATTTCCCAACAACGCTAAGGTAATGACAGCCTTTCCTGCTGACCTATGAAGGCCAGGCTGGGAGTTGTCCAATGACTTTTCCTGTATAATCTCACCCCAGGGGAAGACGTTACTCTGATTTTTCCACCTCATGTTTTTCCCTGGCACTTGCTGTGACAGAATGTTGTTTTTGGAGCTGAGTAGGCAAGTGGTGTGCATGATATGAAAAACCAAAAAAAAAAAAAAGGCACCAAACCCCACAAACTTTCTGACACAAAGCACTCGTCAATTTTAGCCTGTCTATGCAATGATCGAGGCCTTTTCCTACTGCTGGATATTTCTAAGTGAGAAGATCCCACCTCAGTTTTCAGCTGGGCCTTAGCTCTGCAAGAAGTGCTGCCCCAGTCAGCCTTAGGGAAATCAGTAGAGGATTAGTTAGACAGCAGAGCAGCCACTGGAGGGCACTCCTGAAATCTAGAGGTTTCTTCCTCCCAAGGAAAGGGTTGCTGGAGTCCCTGCTTGAGACTGCGGGTTTAACAAAGAGAAGCAACGTCTGGGGGATAAGTCCCAGTGCACTCATTCTCTGGAAAAGGTCTGCTGTACATATTTGCCAAGTGATAAGGAACCTAGGAAATAAAAAACCATTTGACAATTTACAGTGTTCAAAGGTAGCTTCCTGGCTCTTGAGTTATATAAACGGCTATGTTAAAAATAGGCAGCCAATACAACTGAGCAACCTGAAATGGCCTAGGATATATACCATATGTGATAGCCATGAAAATAATCAAAACAAGAATTCAGTATAAATTAAGAATCATTCCCACTCCAGTGGACTCAGTCTTATGGAAGTGGCACATAGGAGAAGCTTGGGATTCTATGATTTGTGCTGTTCATGTACAGGTCTCTCTCTCCCTAGTGAAACGCAGCTCTTTAGTTTGGGACCCTATACCGGATCTCTCTGATATTCCTCTCCAGCTCTCAACATATACTACGTAGTCACACTGATAGTCTGTTAAATATGTTCCAGTCATTATTTTCCTTATGACAAAATTCACAGTGAAAGGCCAAGTGTCCACCAGAAGAATAATGTGCAAATCTAAAGTGGGTTAGTGGCATTTTCTCAGGACAGAGTGTGTGGGAAGACAACGCAGCAATCCTGGAATTTGACAGGGTAAAACTTTTGGACGCTCTGACTCTGTGCTGTATGTACCTGTTTGCTTCTGCTTTGAAAATAACTAGTAATATACAAGATCCACTTGAACCACTGAATTTAGCAAAATAAACTAGGCAAAACGAGACATGTCTTTGTGTTAACATTGTCATTTTGTTTTATATTACTTAAAAAGTCAAACTTTTTTTTTTTTTTAATCATTCCTTCTCTGGACCATCTGCTGCTCTCCTGTGATGTATATTGTGAAAAACACATTTTAAAACCATGACAGATACCTCGAGATAGACATCATGTTCAGTTTCTAAGCTACAATTAAATCTCGTAGAATGGTAAGAGGTTTATATCAGAGACTGTTGACTGCTTTATATACATTACTTTCATTCGAGACTCATTTCATGGATGGGGAAATTGATGTTTACATAAGTCAAGGAACTTGACTAAGGTTACATAGTTATAAGAAGCTGAGCTAGGACCCTACAGGTCCATCTCAGTGACCTATGATTTTAATCATTATGCCATATAACCTGTCTTGGACTAGTTTAAAAAAGTAGCTTTCCAATTAACCTCTCTTCTTTTAAAATTGTTCATAGGCTTTAATTGCTTCTTTTTCTGCTTAGGCAATACTTAATTTTTAAACTGCGCACATAGAAGATGAAATGAAAAAATGTACTCCAGATGTAGGTTTTATAGTTGCACATCTTGGATATGGGTGGTTACACACACACTACAAGCATGTGGTACACATCTAACTCACTTTTACTTTAGAAATACATTCTCAAAAGGGGAAACTTGAAATATGCAGACTGTGGTCCTGATTCCACTTCAAAACCTCTGCTTTTATTGGGTTTACCCTGCAATCATGCAACTTTTGGCCAGAGTCAAATAGGGCAACTAAATTTTTTTCTTGAGTTTTACTTGGTATGGTTCACTGTAAATGCTTCCAACTAGTCCTGAAGACAGACTTTGTTCATTTGTTCTTCTATGAGTTTTATTCAGCAGAACCTTGGATAACAGCAGCTTAGCCAGACACTGTGGGGTAATCAGTCCGCTCAGGACTGATTCCTGTGCGGTCAATTCTTCTGCACATCTTGCCTTCAAGGTCTGCTAGTTGAGTGCACTGTGTTTCCAACATTGCCCTCCAAACAGACCTTTCATAAGGAAAAGTCACTGCTACTTCATTAATTCCAGAAGATGGATGGTGGAGTCATATTGCTTTGATATGCCTTCAGACTCAGGCTGTTCATGGGAAGCTAGAACTCTCTGAAACATAAAAGTTTTTAAATTCTGGCTACTTTTTCATAGGATTCTATTATGACACCTCAGAGGAATTTTTTTTATTTAAGTCTGTCACTTTAAAGGAAAATGGTTAGATGTGACGAGGGCTGTGCAAACACAGTAGCTACCAGTGCCTGGCAAAGCTTGTACTCTAACAGATTTCTGCTAAAAAATATATATATATTTTCCATTATTGCCTTGGATTCTTTCATCTTTTCTTACATGTTAAGAAACATATCTGAAGAGTGAGAAATAGCCATTTTAGTGTGAAATCATGCTGGGGTGGAAAGGCCAGCATATTTCTTATAGATTAGTATTATAGGAGAGTTCGGCCATTTTCCTGGGCAGAAGCAAGGAGTTGGCACCTTGGAATCAACTCTTAACCATGTGAAGGCTTTGTTGGAATCAAGTCTTAACCATGTGAAGGCTTTGAGCCTTGGTGAGTTTTCCAAGCACAGGGCATTAGCTTTCTGCAGCCTGGAATGGAGTGATCACTATCCCCAGAGAGCTGTCATGGGTGCAGGCGGTGCTCAGCTTGGCTTAGTTCTACGATGGTCCTGAACAGCCAGGCTCTAGGTTAAGCCAAATCCAGAAGTATCTTGTTTTATTTCACTTGCCACATGTTTGAGAAGGCTTAATCTCAGAATATGGAAGAAGCCTTAGCAAAGCAACTTTAGAAAACAGCATATGTGTGTGTGTGTGTGTAGACAAAGAGAGATCTGAGGCATGGATTTTACTAATGTTATTATTTAAATAAACTCTTCCTTATGCTAGAGCACCAGATGGTGCTACAAAAATGAGGAAAAAAGGCAAAAGGCTCAGGGCATATAAGTCACGTGTCACATTAGCTGTATTGGCCTACGTTCATATAATACAAATTTTAATCACTGCAGTTTATAACTATTTTAAAGTTTTTGTTAATACATTAACAGTAACTGCTTATGTATACATAGAATTCTAATAAAAATGCATAAATAACTTACAAGAGGAAAGGGACTTAGGGATTATCTCTGGCAGCCCTCATTTCAAAGGTGAGACCCAGTAGAAACTCAATATGCACAGAAGTTAAGTGACTTTCTGAAAGGTCTTGCAGGTAATTAATTATAGAACAGTACTCCACGTTCAATACTATGTTCACTATTACCTGAAATAGACTTGGAGGCAAAAATAAACTTATGTCAGCTATACTCAATGCTCAATAAAAAGTGGCAGAGCAATATTTTATAAGTGTGTGTTCCCTGAACTCAAATGTGATGTTAGGTAGTGATTCTGAGTCCCTTAAAACAGATCGCTTGATTTATTTAAGGTATGTTCTCTATTACACCAAAAATTGTTTATGGATTTTTTAAAAACTGCACTCCATGGAATAAGTACCAATTTCTACATTTTTGATGACATTAAGATATGTTAAGAGGCCTGAATGTTCTCAACTATGGATTAAAAATAAAGTACCAACTAGAGGGGTCAGTTTTCTACAGTTAGTTGAAATTGATTTTAAAGTTTCCCTATTGCTAATGGCTGAATGTTTATGTTTCCCCAACTCCAAACTCAGATGTTGAAATCCTAACTCCCAGGGTGATGGGATGAGAAGGTGGGGACCTTTGGGAGGTGATTAGGTCACTCTTAAGAGTGAGATTAGTGCCCTTATAAAAGAGGCCCTGGAGATCTCCCTTGCCCTACCACCACACCACCTGCAGGCACAGCGAAAAGATGGCTGTCTATGAATCAGGAAATTGTACTTCACCAGACACTGACTCTGCCAGAGCCTTGACCTTGGACTTTCTAGCCTCTGGAACTGTGGGAAATACACTTCTGTTGTTATAAGCCACCTAGTCTATGGTTCTTTGTTATAGCTGTCCAAATGAACTAAGATGATATCCATTGAGGCTTTGTTGGCGGAGATAATATGTCATTTTTTTCTAGGTTTAACAACCTATATTCAATTCCCTTTTCCATAATCTATAGTATGGGCATAAATAGACTGTCATGTGTATCCAAATTAAGATGATGGTAGCCAGGAGAAAGACTGAAGGTGGGACTACTGGCTATTGATAGCCAAGATCTAATTCTGATCTTTTGGGATTTAGGTTCGTTTCTGGTTGGAAGGAGTTGTATTATTTATGTATGCATAGTGAAGTAATCTTGTGATCATAAACAATTTCAGAACAAACAAAAAGTCTTCACCTGGTGATGTCTTTTAATTCCACATCACCAGGGGCAGAATAATTTTTATTTCTAGGGACATTCATTGAGAACAGGATGACTTGCCGAGTTTCAGATGTGATCTGCTTGCCAATTGTCCCTGGGTCCTTTGTGTCCTACTGCAATATCTTCTAGGAAACAAACACAATGGGAAAACCAACTTCCACAAAATTCCATTGCTCTAGAGATAGATAGAATCATGGCTCCTTCCAATTTTCTTCATGATGTTATAAGCAGTCAAATATAAGCAGTCAAATTTTACTTTTTTTGGAAAGAACTCAGTGACTTTTGAAGTTCATCAAGTTCATTGATTAAGCTAAGATCTGCACTACCTTGTCGAAATCTTAAATAGAACAAAAGAAGTTTGATGTTATATCTCTCAGAGCTGAAATTAACTGATTAAAAATGTCTATCAAGTAAAAAATAGGGTTTTGATCTAGAAATGCCTATCCATTTTTGAGGTATATACTCTGAAAACCTTTTGAAATATAGAGAACACTGGTTACAAAACTTTTAGGTATTTTTACTTTTAAAAAAAGGATAGAAACAAAGCAATGTGTCCCATTACATCAGCATTTTTCAAAATTTAGTCTCTGTACTTTCATTTGCATAATTTTCCACTTTCTGTAATATTTTCATAACCCTTAGCGCTTAAATGGGTGGAGAGGCCTGTGCCACAGTCTCCAACAAGGTGTCAAGGGAGAGGAGGTGTTTCTCTTCTCCCAATTCACACCATATTTAGAAGCACTATTCTAGATGATTCCTCTAAAAATATTCAAGCTTTTAGAATCTTGGCTTTGTTTTTTGTAAATCGTACTTAAAGTCAGTGTGACTATTACCATCAATTTGAATAAGTGCAATGTATTTCTCATGTTGCAGGTAGTAAAAATTGCCAAGGAATCACTTAAATACTGAGCGTATTGACAAGCTATAATTTATTACTTGGCTCAAAATGTGTCTCTACTCTGTATTATCTACCTAGATCTTACTTAAAACACGAAGGGTGAAGACTTCACCGTAATGACTAACTGATGTTCAATTTGGAGATTTTAACTGGAAAAAAATATATTGTGATAAGTAGCAGTACTTGTTTCCAAGAAAGATATTGACGTTATATTAAAAAGTAAACATCCAAATCTATTGGTCCAGGTCTATACTCAAAACCTTCTGGGTGTATATATGTGTGAGATATTTTAAAGTAATTCTAACCAAGCCATTGTTCTCTAACCTGACTTAACAAACTACAAAACAATTCCTTAGCTTAAATTGTTAAAGGGGACATTGTGATGACAAATAAATAAAACATGTTGGCAGAATAAAAGTTGTCTGGAAATAAGTAAATATTATTTTATAATTTGGGGGAAAGAAATTCAATACAGGGTAAAGAGAATAGGATTTTGGAATTAAGCTGAGTTAAAATTCTTGCTCTGGACAATAGACAAATTACTTAACATGTTTGAATTTCAGTTTTTTATCTACAAGTTGGGAATAATATATGCATTACGAAGAGATTACAAGTACTAACTGGAGAAAAGAATCTGAAACCTTGGCAAATAATAGATTATCCAACTTAATTCCAATATTATTAAAATTAGTGATCATTAGCTGGCACTTTACAACAGAAATGATCATTAGCTGGCACTTTACAACAGAAATGATCTGAATAAACTTTCAACATACACATGCTCTGATATCATGACAGGAAAATGTAAGTGCAAGCGTGGGGGGTGTCAAGAGACACGTGTGTTTATAATTCTGATGCCTAGCTCTGTGAAGAGTGACTCTTCGAGTTAATCTTTTCAATAGATGTACTTATGGAACATAATTTGGTCATATTGTAGTGATCTGCTACTAAAGAAACTTTCTCCTAGCCAAGGGTATGAGTCTCTCTATAACCCACATTTACCCATGAGTTATGTTGAATGTGCCTTGTGTTCCACTGGTTTAGAATTCGGGGTTTTGGGAAAGGCAAATGAGATGTTTCCCCATGTACTTTAGCACAATATAGGTGAAATCGTATATGTACATGCAAAAAAAGTGCCTGTAATGTTCTGTAGTTCCAATGATTGGATCACAAAACTAAGGAGGGTCAGAATTTGATGATTACTCTGGCTTTTTGGGTGGCCCGAAACTTCCTCCAGCTATCAAATGAAGGCATCAGGTGGGAGAATATATACAGTCTATAGAACTCGGGAGAGTTAGTAGCAAGTTCTTCAAGAAGAAATGTTTTATTTAGTACTTACTTTGAAGAACTTTTTAGGAGCCCCTGAAAATATTGGATTTCTGCAGGGGATATTGCTAAAATACTAACGTGTGAAAATGATTCTCTTTTTTGAATTTAAAAAAAAAACTCAATAGAAATAATTCAGTGTGTGAGGTAGATAAGCTTCAGACAAAGGGAAAAATCAAACCTGCTAGTCAGATATAAAAAAGAAAAAATCGACTTCTACGTTATGTTGCCAAGGAGACTGTGTAAACAGACTTACACAAAGACAAGTGGCTGGCTGGCAATACTGCTAATGTGGAAAATCTCTTCATTGTTGTGTGGCATGCTTCATCTCAGAAGAGCAGGAAAAGGTGGCAGGCAGAGAGGGAGAAATAACAAGAATGGAAGAATCGTTTTTCCAAAAAGGGCCATCTGTGACCCTGAGAGAGAAACCTGGCAGACCAGGGCTCACATCTTAGCAAGTCACCTGTAAATAAAGCTTGTAAGGCCTGTGCATTGTCTCATGATTCTTCTATTAATAATACTTTAACCCTTGCACTTTGATAAGCTGTGCAAGGTAGTCTTACAGGGGATCTTTTCATTCAGACGTTCAACTTGTTTGTTTTGTGCTTCTCAGGCAAGGGCAGTGACTGGAAGCTGGAAGAGAGGGTCAACAGCTGAATCTCAGCCTGATGGAGGCCACCATTTAATAAGTAAATACATGCACAGTAAGCCTAATATGACTTTCATCTCTCTATTCTTTTAGAAGTTTGTCTAATCCAACCATATATACAAATGCAATTATTTCTCCTTCAATATTTTCATTCATTCAATATACGTCGGGTATTATGAATAAATTCCATGTAGATACAAGTAGACTCAGTTCCCCAAAAATGTTTAGAGTGTATAACACCAAAAAATGCTATTATAAAGTTTAGTGAGAAAAAAGTTTGTTTTTATATAACCATATATGCAATATCATTACAAATCTGCTAAATAATAGTTAATAAGTGTTGATGGATGAGCAAACTATGAATTATTTTTTCCTCTTTTAATTTTCATCTCCAAATTTTCTATAATGTGGTTGTATGTATTCATATAGAGAGAATTTATAGGTTACTGAAGTGAATCTGGGTTCACATGTTGGACTTTGCGGTTTATTCTTTTACAGAGTTTCAGATAAGCCAGCGAAGTTTGACAAAATCAAGATATAAAGCAGCTCTTTCTGCATTTGCAAATATATTTGCAGTTTTTTTTTTTTTAGATAGTACATTTGTATCTTGATTGATTGAGATGGAGTCTTGCTCTGTCACCCAGGCTGGAGTGCAGTGGCATGATCTCGGCTCACTGCAACTTCTGCCTATTAGGTTCAAGTGGTTCTCCTGCCTCAGCCTCCCAAGTAACTGGGATGACAGGCGCCCGCCACCAAGCCCAACTAATTTTTTGTACCTTTAGTAGAGACAGGGTTTCACCATGTTGGCCAGGATGGTCTCAAACTCCTGACCTCAAGTGATCCACCTGCCTCGGCCTCCCAAAGTGCTGGGATGACAGGTGTAAGCAATCACGCCTGGCCAAGATAGAGCATTTTTAAATGTTTCTCTTCAGACCTGTCATCATAGAAGTTGCTTGCTTAGAAGGGGGATAAAATAAGATGCAAACCAGCTCTTCTTTTATTGGAGAGTTTCAATTTAATCAGAAGGTGGATGTTAGCACATATATATATGTACATATACATATATAAATATATATATAATTTGGCTCAAAATATATATTATTTGAATCAAAATGTGTATATATGTGTATATATATGTGTGTGTATGTATGCATATATATATATACACACACACATACACACACATAATGGAATATTGTCCAGCCACAGAAAATAAAATCCTGTCATTTGCAGCAACATGGATGGAACTGGAGGACAAATGTTAATTTGAAATAAGCAAGGCATAGAAAGACAAGTATATGTTCTCACTCACATGTGGGAGATAAAAAAGTGGATTTCATGGAGGTACTTAGTAGAATGATACTTAAAAGAGGCTAGGGGGCCTGGCGTGGTGGCTCACGCCTGTAATCCCAGCACTTTGGGAGGCCAAGGTGGGTGGATCACCTGAGGTCAGGAGTTCGAGGCCAGCCTGACCAACATGGTGAAACCCTCTCTCTACTAAAAAAATACAAAAAGTAGCCAGGCATGGTGGTGGGCGCCTGTAATCCCAGCTACTCAGGAGGCCGAGGCAGGAGAATCACTTAAACCCAGGAGGTGGAGGTTGCAGTGAGCTGAGATCATGCCATTGCACTCCAGCCTGGGCAACAGAGCAAAACTCTGTCTCCAAAAAAAATAAAAATAAAAAAGCCTAGGAAGGATAGCGGGAGGGGGGATAAAGAAACGTTGGTTTATGGTACAATAATACAGTTAGCTAAAAAGAATAAGTTCTAGTGTTTGATAGCACAATAGGGTGACTACAGTTAATGATAACTGATTTTATATTTCAAAATAGCTAGAAGAAAACTTCTGAATGTTCCCAACACAAAGAAATGGTAAATGTTTGTTTGAGATGATGGATATTCTAATTACCCTGATTTGATCATTACACATTTCATCACACATACTCCACAAATATTTATAATAATTATGGGTCAATAAAAAATTAATAAAAAAGAAAATAAAAGCTAATTCCAACTGCTAAGTCATTGATAAATTAAAAATAGAAATGAGATTGGGGTCTTAAGTAATTTCCTTACATTAACAGTCAAAATGAATGCCACACTTTGTAAGACGGCATGCAAAACTCAGTTTCAAAGCTGGCATATTGAATTAATAATATATCCTTTTTCTGTCAAAATGCTCTTAAGTTGTAAACCATGCTTTTTTGGTTTTTTTTCGGGCTATTTAGATCCTGCATCAGACAGCTTCTTCAGAAAGGTCATCAGAAAACATGAAGCTAAATGCAGTAAAGAGTTACTCTCTTGAACTCTTGAAAATATCATTTTCTTATAGAAATGGTTTAAAAATTTCTATTATTTCAAATTTTCCTTCAGAAAATTGTGAGGTTTAACCTACAACACATACACTCCAAGGCAATGCCACTCTAATGCTGTCTAGTTGATCTGAAAAACTGGTAAATTATCAGATCTACCGAACTCTCTGGAGATTAACTTCTGCCAGCATATATTACGGCAATATTAACATCTTCCTTTGAGCACTCACACTGTGCAATTGTAATTTTGCATATGTTGATGAGCAGGCAATTATATCAAAGAGTGAACACTGGGCTGATGTGCAAGGCACTATTTAATTATAAAAACACTATAGGATTGAGCCCCGTCATTGACTCTTCCATTCCTTCTATCTCACCTGTTTCTAATGTATTTCTCTATTTCTTCCTTGACTCTCTTCATTCTCTGCTTTTTATTCCTTTCTCCTTCATTCTCTCTCCATAAATGACACACCTTTTCTTAGATGCCATTTCTCTATGTCTGCGCTTAAAACAAGAATTTTTTCCTCCTAGTTGTTGGTTAATGTCTGCAAATGTGAGAGAATGTTAACATGACAAACAACAAGGAATTCGAAATAAACTTAAATGAAACAGTGTCTTTTCTCCCCTACCCCCCATGGTGGAAATGATGATATCCTTACCATCTGCACACTTGCAGGCTGTGAGTGGGCAGAAAACCAGCTGGAGATGCAGCCCATGGCAGGGATACAGATCCTCAGCTTCTGGGAGGTCCTAGAAGCTCACAATGCCACCCAGCTATTGGACTATCTCTCATCATGTATATTCAAAGGGAAAATGTACAACATTTCTTCTAAACTATTTTGTACAGAGAAGATCTCCACTATCAAAAAGAGGCCGAGGTGGAGTAGGGAGAAAGTGTTCTGGACTAAGTGTCAGGAAACCTCAGTGCTTCAGGTTCTCTTGCAATTATGAGACTGGTTGTGTTACTTCACCTCTCTGGAGTTTATTTTTCTTATTTGTACAGTGAAGGCCTCCAGCTTTAGCATCTCATAATTTTGTTGTGGAAAATGCATGCAGAATTAGAGTTTGAGGGTATCTCCTCTGCCTTAATGGACAAACTATGTTAAGAGTAGACTATCGCGGTATCCTTCAAACATATCTATGAGGCAAGGCTTATGGCAGAAAAGGAAGCAAAATGCTATACTTGTCACATCAATTAATTAGTCAAGCAAATGTGATTACCCTGAGCCCAAGAAACTTCCACTAAAAAGATGGAAGGAAGGAAAGACTATGTTTGGTGCTCTCTGGCACCATCCTTGAGTCCAGATGTATTTAGAACTGAATTTAGGGCCATGGTACAGAGGTGTCAGTCTGAAAACTAGAAGAGCAATGCTGACAGGCCCTGGGACTGTTCCTTTAAAGTGCTGTAAATAGGGAAGGAAAGAACCCTATGCTTGAATGCTCTCTGGCACCATCCTTGAGTCCAGATGTATTTAGAACTGAATTTAGGGCCATGGTACAGAGGTGTCCGTCTGAAAACTAGAAGAGCAATGCTGACAGGCCCTGGGACTGTTCCTAGTGCTGTATGGGAACTTAGAAATCTAACCGAAGCCACAGGATGGGTAACGACAATGAGACTGTGACCTGGCAATATCTGCATAATCTTGCAAGAAATTTCTAAAACCATAAGACACACTGCATTTTTACTTGACTCCTAAAATGAACATCCGGTGATATTGGTCCTTCCCACTCCTAACTGAATGACGTCAACGCACTCTTAAGGACACATCACACACTCTGTGGAAGAGGGTAGGAGAGGTGTGGAATATAAAATTCCTTTTTTGAGACAGCTGCCTGGGTTCTAATGGGGTTACTCTAATGTGTTTTAAGACCAAGGCTCACTGGCCAAGATATACTTTCATGAATTCAAGAATGTATGATAATTATGATGTATACATATACATGTATATGCATTTACATGACAAAAAAATGCCAGAAGGAATGTAAATGACAGTCTTCTTTTCAAAGGGTGCATAATGGGAGTGATTCTATCTTTATGTCTAAAGTGTTTTGCTGGACGCATTTAATGTTCTTGTTTCCTCTGTCTTAAATTATTCACTCCCTTTTGGACACATTATTGCTCCATAAATAATGCTGAGTAGCTTCATTTTGTTGTTGTTTTTTTAAATCACTCAACCTTTCCTAATGCTAAGCCAGGCAATGGAGGGCAGGAGAAAAACAAAAAAAAGTCTTTAGAGAAGGCTACAGGCCTATCATCAGATTTTGAGCTGGGCTTTCCCCAGAACACACTTTAGGACTGCAGGATGCCTGAGGCCAAGGGTACTTCCTGCATCCACAGGGTTGGGGATGCTGAGTGCAATCCCTCTATTCTGCCACCTGGGACAGGCTTTTGCATCACTCTCTGGCTGCCTTCCCTTTTCTGAAACTTGAGAGAGGAGAATTTTGCTTCCCTTTAGAACAGTAGGTGAGCCCATCAGCAACTCAGCCCCCAAAGTCTCTGCAGTCTCATCAACTGACAATTTATAAGATTGAGCCCATCAAGTAAGTACATAAAATTAAAATGAATCATAACAAATATACATATCTGTGTATGTATTTATTATATATTATCATAATTCTCAGCCTGAATCTAAATATACAGTCTACTACAATCTTTTTAATTGGGCTTTAGCTAAATGTATGATGAAAATCATTTTCAGATCTTAGCTCATTGGAAAAAAATAAAGATAAAAAATAAAAAGATCTTAGCTTACTGGTGTATTCTAGTGCCTTCCTAACACACAAGCATACTTCCCATGTCCCATTCACTTGCAATCAGCTACTGGTGGAAAATTAGATGGTCCCAAATCAGAGGAAACCGAAGACATGATAATGAAACTCCTGAAAAAATCAATGGCAATTATGGAAATGAGCTGTTTGTTTACCACCTTTTTTTTTTTTTTTTTTTGGACCTTTCCTTCTTTTTTGACCCTCTAGGCAGCCTAGTTTATGGCAGGAACATCATCAGTGAGGTCCTAGAGAAAGGAAAATGATTACAGAGATAGATAGCTACTATTTCCAGCCACTATTTCCAAAAGCGTATCAGATCACTCAAAGCACATTATATCAACACGCCCCCTGTGACAATCTAGTCTTTACTGGAGTTAATTAAAGCAATTAATTCCCTTCCCTTTCAAAGCAGTGTGATTACATAAATAGATAATTTCCCAATCCAAACCCATAAAGCAAGTGATTTCTCTGCATGTTCCTCAGTGTGCAAAGGACTTAACTGAACCAAATTGTCCTTTTTCTTAATTTGACCTTCATGAAATTCTCCAGTAACTTTTTCTGCTCTGTCTTCCTATCTGGTTGGATGGAAGAACCACATCTCCACATGGACACAGGACTGCAAGATTAATAAAACATTTCTCACAGCACAGAGAGATAATGCCCAAACTGTAATCACAACGACAGGAGTAGAGTGAGGAGGAAAGGAGAATGGCAGGTGCCTGCTCTGACAGGCACTACAGTTCCCTTCAACAATATACCAGCGTGGGTGATGCTGACAATAATTAGGCAAACAGAATGCCAAACAATTGTAAGAAAAGCTGTCAAACATTTTGTGTTATTATCCCCTGCACAGGCCTGTAATTTATCATCACAGAAAAAGCACATAAAGAAAAATCTCTAAACAGTGACATTTTGTTCAAATTACAACCCTTGGCTTCCCTGACTGCCTACAGACTGACATCTCCAAGGCTGGATATAGTGCTCAGCAATTTGTTCCTTCATTAAGTGAGCACGTCTCTGGGATGGGTTCTAGCCACTGTGAGTGCTGGCACGCCAAGTGCAATAACAAAGTACTTCCCAACGTGTGGGAAGCCACTTACCTTCAGACGTCAAAATGAAAGGAAGTAACTGACATTCGTATTTCCTTCTCAGATTGGTCCTAAAACTTGAAATATGATCTCCTGCACCAAGGCTCCTGTCATTTCTTCCTCCCTCTCCACCCAAAACCCTGCTTGGGGTTCTGGACTTGGCTAAAATGTAAGGGCTTTCATCTTGTTGGTATAAAATCAATCAGTCTTACTGGCTGGGCGCCGGTGGCTTACACCTGCAATCCCAGCATTTTGGGAGGCTGAAGACAGTGGATCACTTGAGGCCAGGAGTTTGAGACCAGCCTGGTCAACATGGTGAAACCCCGTCTCTACTAAAAATACAAAAATTAGCTGGGTGTGGTGGCAGGCACCTGTAACCCTAGCTACATGAAAGAATGATGCAGGAGGATCACTTGAACCCTGGAGGCAGAGGTTGCAGTGAGGCGACACTGCACCACTGCACACCAGCCTCGGCAACAGAGTGAGACTCCATCTCAAAAAAACAAAAAACAACAACAAAAAAACCAATCTTCCTGATGATATCCCCCAATGGTTGTAATTGAACCCGAAAGAAAAAAAAATACTTTTCTCATCCAGTTTCTTTAGAGTTTAGCACAGTTCTATAGATTATTATAAATTGTGAGATATATTACAAAGAGACCTCAGAGATGCTGAGCCAATGAGACAGGTGTGAGGTGTTACTATTATTACTTTGGAGAAAGTCCACAGGCAGTCTCTAACATAGATTTCTGGATGGCTCAGAGTTGAAATGGACCCTAGAGGTAATAGAATCAATCTTTTCAAGTAATGAGAGAAATTCTGTCTGTGATATTCCTAGCTGATGTTCTGAGCTGGACCACTTCCAAGGATGGAGATAACAGAAGCCTTCCATTACAAATACTTGGCTGCTGAAAGACCTAAACGTTTGAGTCTTCACTGTTTTCAACAGCCCCTTCCACACCTGTCCAACAGAGAGATCCACTTAACAGAAATCCTACCCTCTAGATACTGCCTTATTTGAAAAGGTAATATCTTTTAATCCCATTTCTTTCTATCCCATTGTCAGAGCTCTTTCCCATTCCTTTCTTCACTTTCTTCACAATCTTTTTTTCTTTTTTCTTTTTAAAAATAGGGTCTTATTCTGTGCCCAGGCTGGAGCACAGTGATGCAACCAAGCTCACCACAACCTTGAACTCTTGGGCTCGAGTAATCCTCTGGCCTCAGCTAGGACTACAAGCATGTGCCACCATGACCTGCTAACCCCATCTCAATCTTTATACCCATAAGAGAACCTTTTCTTAGAAGCCTCTTTTCTTAGGGTTTGGAGGTTTAGTATTGCCAATATAGCAAATCTTTATTTTCCTTAGGTTTATTTTGATTTTTTAAAACAATAGTCTTTTTACTCAAACTTTGGCAGAGAATTTGGGCTGGCATACCAAGTAAATAAGCTTTAATTTTCTCTTGGCCATGTATCTTCTACTAGTTTCTGCATAAGACCCTCAATGCTTCCATGTTTACTGCTGGCTGCCCAGGCACCTCTCACTAGATGGCATTTAGGATATTTTTCAACCATCTTTCTGACCAAAATTGTATGTGTTCTATGTCTCATTCCTAAGAAAGTTGATAGTGAACTCAATTGGCTGATTACAAGTACACTGTGAACATCTTATACCTGAATACTTTAAATATATTGTAATCTAACACATTTACATATCAACAACGACTCATTTCCTTAGTCCAAGAAAGCGAACAGAGGCTTGATTCTCTCTCCCACCGCTCCCCCCTCCTTTTTTCTCTCTCTTTCATTCCTTTTAATAGACAAATGTGAATTATCCTCACAACCTGTTCATTTAACTCTGTCAAGCTATTCCTCAAGGACAAACCACAAAAGGGAACCAGGGAAGGGCTGTTCAGAGCTCACTGAAAATCCAGATCAGCTACAGAGGTCCTTAGCCCATAGAAGATAGGTCTGTGGTCTCAACTTGGAAGATAAATAACAGCTTCTTGACCAACCTCACCAAATCGACTTTTAATACCTTTTTGTCCCATAGGCTTCCAACCTACTCTGATTGACTTAGGCTGATCAGAAACAAAAGCTTTAACAGTAACGTCTAAAAGAAGTGAACTTCCTAAGTCTTCCTTCTTGCCAAAGCTGATGACTAAATAAGTTCAAAGACATTTAAATTAATGTCAGTTATACCCAGAGTCACTGGAGGAGAGGTAATAGGAATTCAAGCTTCCAGTAAAGAAAAAGAGGAAATGAGAAAGAAAAAGAGGTGTCTTTCAACTCTAGTTGTGATATAGTCTGCTGAATTATTGACCTTTCCTTTCAAAGATAAGAAAATGTGTATGTGTTTTTTTTAAATTTAGATTTCCTACATGTAACCACAATCTTTAAAACAAGGTGGCTTATTTTACGTATCTGAAGAAAGTGAGGCATGCAATTTTCCCTTCCTCATCGTCCGACCTAAGAGTATGTGGCAAACTTTGTAGAATTCTAAGTTTCTTTCAAGAACTTTGCCTCTTATTTCCATCCACAAATTAAAAGGGATGGAATTACTCAATGCAGCCACAGCTGGGAATACAGGTTAGTGAAGAACCGGAAGGAAGAGAGACAGAAGGACTCCTACGGTTTTTCTTTACAATCTAAATATGTTAAATGCATGATGGAAGCAATGGAGCCAGGTCAAAATGGCACTTGCTGTGTTTCGAAAAATCCTGACTGTGACAATCTTATGTAGTAGAAAGGCAGGTCATTCTATCACACTAACTGGAAGGCCAGTCTGGGGCGTGCTTGCTGGATGTGTGGAGATCAATTACCCACAAGTCCCTGTGGAGTCTCTTCCATAAGAAACTGGGGAAGCCCAGGCCATCAGTATTCTGCACACACGCTAACAGCTTGTGCTTGCAGAGGCAATCATTTTTCAGCTCCTTTCAGATTCTCTTTCTTGGTTATTTTTCCCTCTTGGCTAAAAAGGTTTCTCTTTTGTACCAAGCAGGGGCACCAATCTAACAGACTTTATTAGAAACTGCTCGATTGGGATTTTGTTGGAGTTCTACTGAGGTTGAAAATCTCAAACAATATATGATGAAAATTTTAGGTTGTTTTGGGTGACTTCAATCCCAAGGTCTTGCTTGGCTGACTTGAGTTCCTTCTTTCAGAGATTTAGGCAACGTTAGTTTCAGATGAGAGGTCTGGTAGATCCTAAAAATGAGGTAGCTTTATGTCAGCCATTCAGTGGAGAACGAGCCCATGCTTCTCTGTATGACAAAATACTATGCCTTTATTTGCATACAGGTGTGAATGAATTACTTAAAGAGAAAAATATGCAAGTGGGTACTGCATAACTGCCACTCACAGTCTTTGCACTGTGTTTTTCAGTAAGTAAGTGTGAACATTTTCCTTCTCGTGTCTTTTTAAGAGAAAGAAAAATGATGATGGGAAGGATTTTGGGTAAGAGAAGATCACTTTTCTACTATTCTTATGAAAATTTACAATTTTGTCTTCCTTTGTGTAGTACCTGTATAATATTTGCTCCACAATTGTAAGCTCCTTGAAGACATGAAATGTGTCTTCTCTCTTCACCTTTTTTTTTTGTGTTTTTTTTTGTTTTTGTTTTTGTTTTGAGACAGAGTCTCACTCTGTGGCCAGGCTGGAGTGCAGTGGCACAATCTTGGCTCACTGCACCCACCGCCTCCTGGGTTCAAGCAATTCCCCTGTCTCAGCCTCCTCAGTAGCTGGGACTACAGGCACGCACCACCACGCCCAGCTAATTTTTGTATTTTTAGGAGAGATGGGGTTTCACCATGTTGGCCAGGATGGTCTTGATCTCCTGACCTTGTGATCCACCCACCTCAGCCTCCCAAAGTGCTGGGATTACAGGCATGAGCCACCGCGCCCGGCCCTCTCTTCACTATTATATTGCCAATATGTATGATAGCTTTTGGTTTACTGCAAGAAACAATGAGTAAGTAGTTTGTCTCTTTAAACCAATGCTTCCCATTCTTCTCCAGGTGAGAGGTTAGTATAGATTTCTATGAGGCTTTATCATAACTAAACCCAGTGGTGGACTGAATAAGATCAGCTGGTAAATATAGTCTTTGATCCATTGGAAAATCCAGCAATATCTAACTTAAACAACAAATGAGTGAAATTCTAACATTTCTAGTATATTTGATCTATCGGTTTGTAAACCATCTTGAAGCCATGATATAGAAACACTAACTCTGTATTTTTAGAAAAATAAAACATTAGAGTATGCATTTATTCATTCAAGAAACATTTCTTGAGTCCCTAATTGCACTAGGAACTGTTCTTGATTCATGATAGAATGTGACAGACAGGTTGTTCATGGAGATTTTGCTCTAGTAATGCATATATGGTTGGAACTGGTGGGCACGGAGTCCAAAATAGCAATTCTAGGCCAGCTTGCCCTAAACAAATGATACAGATATTATATGAGAGACTTGCTAAAATTTTGATCATATTTAGCTCTCCTCCCACCTCTTTCAACCACTTACTAAGTTTAGGGAGAAACGTGGGAACATAGGATGAAGTGGCCACAGAGGTACCCAAGAATCAGTACAGTAACACTGTCCTTAGCAAATGGCCCTCCTGTAATTCCTAAGAAGGTAAAATATTTTAGCATTGAAATAACTTCATGACATGGCTGTGCCAACTCTAAAATGGTTTCATCATGTAAACAGTCCTTCACTGAAGGACTTCAATTTTGAAAAACCTACAGAGCAGAGTCAAAAGCATGGGCTGAAGAATCAGTTGATGGGGATGACTTAAGCCATGCTCCACCATTTGCTGATTGATTCACGAAGAAGTCACTTAACCTTTCCAAGCCTCAGCTTCACCTGCAGAATGGCAATAATGACCAGCTTGTAGAGTTGTTGTGAATACAAAAATAATGCAGTGCATTGTTAGCGTGATACATAACATATAATAGCAACCCAGTGCTAGCTGTAATTCAATTGTTAAAAAACTACTTTAAAGTTCATATGGAACCAAAAAAGAGCCCGCATTGCCAAGTCAATCCTAAAGCCAAAAGAACAAAGCTGGAGGCATCATGCTACCTGACTTCAAACTGCAAGGCTATAGTAAGCAAAACAGCATGGTACTGGTACCAAAACAGAGATATAGACCAATGGAACAGAACAGAGCCCTCAGAAATAATGCTGCATATCTACAACCATCTGATCTTTGACAAACCTGACAAAAACAAGAAATGGGGAAATGATTCTCTGTTTAATAAATGATGCTGGGAAAACTGGCTAGCCATATGTAGAAAGCTGAAACTAGATCCCTTCCTTACACCTTATACAAAAATTAATTCAAGATGGATTAAAGACTTACATGTTAGACCTAAAACCATAAAAACCCTAGAAGAAAATGTAGGCAATACCATTCAGGACATAGGCATGGGCAAGGACTTCATGTCCAAAACACCAAAAGCAATGGCAACAAAAGCCAAAATTGACAAATGGGATCTCATTAAACTAAAGAGCTTCTGCACAGCAAAAGAAACTACCATCAGAGTGAACAGGCAACCTACAGAATGGGAGAAAAGTTTTGCAATCTACTCATCAGAGAAAGGGCTAATATCCAGAATCTACAATGAACTCAAACAAATTTACAAGAAAAAAACAAACAACCCATCAAAAAGTGGGTGAAGGATATGAACAGACATTTCTCAAAAGAAGACATTTATGCAGCCAAAAGACACATGAAAAAATGCTCATCATCACTGGCCATCAGAGAAATGCAAATCAAAACCACAGTGAGATACCATCTCACACCAGTTACAGTGGTGATCATTAAAAAGTCAGGAAACAACAGGTGCTGGAGAGGATGTGGAGAAATAGGAACACTTTTACACTGTTGGTGGGACTGCAAACTAGTTCAACCATTGTGGAAGTCAATGTGGCTATTCCTCAGGGATCTAGAACTAGAAATACCATTTGACCCAGCCATCCCATGACTGGGTATATACCCAAAGGACTATAAATCATGCTGCTATAAAGACACATGCACACGTATGTTTATTGTGGCACTATTCGCAATAGCAAAGACTTGGAACCAACCCAAATGTCCAACAACGATAGACTGGATTAAGAAAATGTGGCACATATACACCATGGAATACTATTCAGCCATAGAAAATGATGAGTTCGTGTCCTTTATAGGGACATGGATGAAGCTGGAAATCATCATTCTCAGCAAACTGTCGCAAGGACAAAAAACCAAACACCACATGTTCTCACTCATAGGTGGGGATTGAACAATGAGAACATATGGACACAGGAAGGGGAACATCACACACCGGGGCCTGTTGTGGGGTGGGGGGAGGGATAGCATTAGGAGATATATCTAGTGTTAAATGACGAGTTAATGGGTGCAGCACACCAACATGGCACATTTATACATATGTAACAAACCTGCATGTTGTGCACATGTACCCTAAAACTTGAAGTATAATAATGAAAAAAACATATAGCACACATGTCATTAATGACCATTAATTATAGCAACACCCAGAGGACAGCAGTACTGTATCATTTTGCAGGTAAGAAAACTGAGGCTTAGAGGGTGTTTATGAGCTCAGAGGAAGATACACTTCACCTTTCTCTTGAAGTTATTATGTTGCCATGACTTGCTTTGGCTAATGAAATGTAAATGAGAGAGGAATGTTTTGCTTCTTGGTGAAAGTCTTTAAGTCATCTCTTCTCTGTGCCACAATGAATTATGTTTCAGAAGGAGGATTGTCTGGGACCCTGTATCCTGAATTAAGGACAATGTAGAGTAGATGATGGGCAGGCAGCATGAGTAAGAAATAGATCTTCATTATTTTAGGTCACTGCAATGTTTACAGTTGTCCATTACTGCAGTATACCATAGCTTATTCTAACTTTCCAAAGATGAAAAACTATTAAGACCTAGTATTCAAACTCAGGTCTTATGGTATTAAGGCCAATGCTTTTTGTACTACCTTACGGTACACTACTTATTAGAAATAAAACACCCTGTGAATATACCTTCCACTTCAGAAGAAAATGGACTTTTCTGTTGCTCTTTGACTTAGAAAAGAATTAAAAATTCTCTGAGCAAAGGTCAGTGGAAAGGTAGCGAAAAAGTTGGTAGAGGTGGGCAGATAATAAAACTGATCAGAAAGATCCATTAATTTAGCAGAACCCTTTATTTCCTATAGGTTCATGACCTGAAGATTACATAGGATGGAGGGAGGCCCTTATCAAAAGCCTGCAATTCTGTGGCTACAAAATCAATTTTTAAATGATTTATGTGATGTTGTTCAGGACCAAAGGCAGTAATTCATTTCCCATGTGGCACTTGGAGCGGCTGCTTAGATGTTGAAAAATGATTAATTTTTATTTACAGCATGGCTCCCTTCATATATTACTGGAAACAAGATTTGAGAGTGCAACACTTCTACAGTATGCAGTTATTTACTGAAGGAAGTTCCAGGCATAAAGAAAAAAAAATCTACTAGCAGCCAAGGATCTGAACATGAACATGCACTGCAGTAACCACTGTGAAAACCTTCCAAGGCCAAATGCTTCCAATCTATTCAGTTTGAACCACTTAACATAAAAGAGCCACATTAATTTCCCAAGGGGAGCCATTCTTCCATCAAATCATACTAACTCCTAACTTCAACAATGGGAGAATGAAGAATTTAGAATTCTTAGGTTTTTGTTCCCCCAGAAGACTGAGTTTAAAAATTTTCTAGAAATTGGTGCACATAGCTTACTTCAACTGAAGTTGAAATATGTGTGCATTTTTAAAAATTGCTATAAGGATGCCTTTTCTGGGCCACCATATGTAGACATTTCTTTCTTTTAAAACTACAGAAGTACTATATTCTCAGGCCTCCTATTCTCCAGCTTGCCAGCCTGAGCCTAATAGGTCCAATCACATCTAAGGAACAATTTCACCTAGGGTAAAGTTCACATTTTTATGACCAGCTGTATCACTCTGAAACCCCTAGTTTAGGGCCCACAATAATTTGATAAGGACAGGTAAATTTCCATGTCCCTTGCCTCTTGTGATCATTAAGGTTGAGGTAAAGACCTTGGATATCAAGGAGATAGAGTAGAGACTATTCTCAGACCATTGGAATGAGCTCTGCCCATTGCTTCTGGACACTAGAATGTTAGAGGGCTATAGAGAATGGTGCATGATGATGCCTGCTATTTTCTCTCCTATCATTTTCTAGGACAAATTTTCCCAAGGAAACAGTTAAGAGAGCCAGACTGGTCAGTTACCCACTCCATACTGGAGACTACTCATATGCACATTGTGTACCTCATCCTTCTCCATGGATCATTGCTCACTTTCTCTTTATTGGGCTAATGATATTGGTTAAACTGTAGGCTGATGACTATGGACCCCTATTTTCTGTATCATTAAACATGGCCATATCCCTCAAGTGGGTTGTGAATAAAATTGGTACTCTGCTTCCACCCTAAGTTGGATTATTTAACAGGCATGACTGGCTTATTAGGAAATAGCTTGAACTGGTATGACTGAGGATGAAACATCTTGTCAATACAGGTTATTTGTTAGGTCCCACAGAACCGGATGTACAGGTAAATGAGGGGGTGAGGGCTTTCCCTCCTGTTTGTAGTTTGTATGTGGAGTTCATCAGCAAACTTGTGAAGCCTAGTTTATTAAGTTTCTTGGGCAAAAGAGTAGGCAAAGCTGTTCAAAATAGAGTAGGAATAAAGGAGGGCTGATACCACAAAAATGGTGAAACAATTTCATTAACTAGAGTATAAACACGAAAACAAAGTAATAAGGAGTTTGTTGATGTATTAGCAAGATCCTGGATCCTTACTTGCCTGAGTCATCTGGATGAGTCTTGTGTCTCTGGATAACTTCAGTCATAACCCTTATCATTTCTAAGTAACAAAGGGACCTGTGCTGGGAAAATATGGACCAATATCCTAGAAAGTTAGTAACATATACTTAGTGAGTAAGCTTGTAACACATACGAGTGACCAATTTTTTCATTAATATTTTCCTGTCATGCCACTATTCTGTGTACTATGCTTTTCTTCTTCTTGAGTCCTGTAGTTGCCTCTAAGAATGCCAGTCCTGGGAAAGACGCTAAGTACTCAACAGAGTATTTAACTGCTTGTTTGCCTCAACTCAGTTGTAAGCTTTGTGAAAGCGGGAAATATGTGTATTGACTGTCTATCCCAGCAACCATTGCCATGACTGGTATGCAGTAACTACTTGTGGAATGAATGAATGAATGAATGGGAAAAATTATAGATTCTGTCATTTGTTAATCCCCTACTACAGAGTACGACATGTTGAGGGTTGTGCTAAGTGTTTCACTTACCATATTTTTAAATCCTCATAATTCTACAAGGTAGATATTATTTTCCTGATATTATAGGAGAAAAAAGAGCTTCAGTGAGTTTCAGGTGTGCATCCAGCACACAAGGAACTGTTTTGCAGAGAGTCCCTTCTCTGTGACAGTCAGGGCCTTTCCCACATATTTCCTTGAGTATCTCCCTCATTGAGTATGCAGGATGACATGAGGGAGATTTGCTGACAGCCAGCCTTTTCTGTTGAGCACTTATCTCTTGGACAGTGGGATGAGAAGAAGAAGGAAAACACAATTGTTGAATTATGATGGGCATTTTACACATTTTATCACATTTAATCCTGAAAAGAAATCTCTGATGCTGACACAATTCTTATAATAAAACGAATAATCAAAAGTTAGGAGATATAAAGTGACTTTTTCCACAGTGAAGAGCCAGAATTCCAATTCCACTCCATTGTGTGCGTGTGTGTTTGTGTGTTTCTTTCCCCTCCAGTGTCCTTTGAGTGTAGTACGATTAAAAATTTAGAATGCTTGATAATGGCAGGGACTGGGTGATTCCTGGTCTCTACACCATATTCACTAAAGTGAAATTCCTGAAAATGGCTCTGGGAATGTCCATTTTCAACAATTCACTAGGTGGGTCTAATGCAAAGTAAAGTTTGAGAAACACTGAACTGGGTACAGTTGCCGCTAACATTTTTCATGCACTTCGATAATACTTGGAGCCAGATGGTCTACAAATGGAAGAAATCTCCCTGTACCAAGCACTGGTGGTGCATTTGCAGCTCAGGATATGGGGAATGCCTTGGTACCCCCATTAATGTTAACAGGAATCATGTGGATAATTCTTTATACTCCATGCTGAAAAATGTTCCCTTTAGAACCAGGAGAGGCTATATTTAATCAAACCATCTGGATTCCTATGTACGTGTATAAGGGCAGAAAATAGGTCACAGTTGGTAGGCTACTTTCTGAGAATTATTCCATTGTATCAGCAAACTCCAAAGTCCTGAAAGGGCTCCTGCTCTCCTGGCTCTCAGTGAGTGACAGCCCAAGAACTAACAGAGGTCAGAGAAAGTCCAACATTTAAGTTTCAATCCAAGAAAACACATAAAACAAATTATCCCCAAAGGACAAAGTGTGGAATAAACTTGTTAAAAGCTATTAACCTCTCAAAATAACACATTTCTACTCCAGAGTAACCTCAGTTGCAGCTTGGAGAGCAGCATGAAATTAAGGAACACAATTCAGAGAACATAAGGACTCCAAATATGAACTCATGATGTCCAAGGGTTTTACAGGCACTCATGCTCCTATGAAAACCACGAGGATGATGGGTCTCTGAGACCTGAGAGAGTCAGATAATCTGGTGTTAAAAAGTAGTGAGTGCTCATAAGGCTTCCAGAACTCAACTCTATTGTAGACTAAGAACTTTACTTCATCAATCAATCCAGGTTTTTGTCTTTACTATAGAAATTATAGGACTACATGATGAATCTTAAAGCAAGAAGAGGATTTATCAGGCTTAATCTGGATTTGAACCTTGGTCACGTCTTGGAGGAGGAAGCCACTGATTCTAATGGAGCATGAAGTGACCACACAGAGGTGGTCACTGTGCTCAGCAGCATTTCACCTTGTTACTCCCCATCACTGTGTTGCCTTTCTCATGGATCATTTTGACTGTTGCTGTTTTTATAGCACAAAGTAAGCAGAGGCATAGAAAGGCGGAGAACTGAAGTCTTCAACGGCATGTGCCATGCAGGATGAATGGCATATTTTACACTATTTGCTTTTTGGTATGTCTGAGATCCTGATAGCTCCTTAATTAAGATAATCAAAATCCCTAGTCTAGAGTGGGCAACTGTACAAAATTCTTACAATAAATGGTCAGTAGGTCTTCAAGCTAGCTCTCATGTAAGCTATGCTATCCCTGAGGCATAAGGAAGGGCGTAAAGCCCCAGAGTGACTACCACTGTGTCTATGAGACAATTCAAAAGTCCAGTTTTTTATGCCAGGATACTTTCAATTTCTCCATCATAGGATCAGGGACCTTCCAGCCCTAGCTTCAGATCCACAGTGGTGCCTACCAAGGAGGACGATGTAGGAAGGTATATTCCTTTTCTAATGCTGCTGTAACAAATTTTCGCAATTGGTGTAAAACAATGCAAATTTATCATCTTATAGTTTGTATGTCAGAAGTCCGACACAGGTCTTACTAGGCTAACATTGAGGTGCCAGCAGGGCTCTGCATTCCCCGGCCTTTGGCGCTTTCCTCTATCTTCACAGTCAGCAACATTGCATCTCTCTGTCCTTCCATAGTTACATCTCCCTCTGACTCTACCCAGGAAAAGCATTCTGCTTTTAAAGGACCCATGTGATTAGACTGGAAGCACTGAAAAATCCAGAACAATCTCCTCATCTCAAGGACCTTAACTTAATCACACCTTAAAAGTCCCCTTCGCCAAGTCAGGTGACAGATACACAGGCTCTGGGAATTAGAACATGGACATCTTGGGAATTAGAACATGCAAGCATTATTCCACCTACCACAGGTGGTAAGAGGTGGTGAGGAGGGAGGTTTCCAGAAGCTGAAAAGATCTGAGATAAGAAGCTGGCAGCAGGAGAGAGTGAGGCTTCAGGCTAGACCTATCTTTCCAGGACCCGTGAGGGAGTTCTGGCTGGTTATTCTAACGCCTTCTTTCATTTTATCACCTTCACTGCCACCATCGTCATCCTGGCCTATGACCTCTCTCCTGAGGTATACCCTAATCCTCCTCACTGGTCCCCTGTGGCCTCGTGTACTAAACTGCTTCACCTCAGGCTATTTTCCACACAGTAGCTAGAGTTGTCCTTAAACACACAATCATAGGATGCCACTCCCGTATTCAAAACTCTTTAATGGCTTTCTATCACTTAGAACAAGACCCCCAACCCCCCTCATCATGGCTGACAGAGCGTGACATGGTCTGGCTCATGACTCCTCTCTCACCTCCCCTCCCACTCCTCTCCCAGGTGTTATCAGGCTCCAGCCACACGGCCCCCTTGCTATTTCTCAAACTCTCCAAGCCAGCTTGTGTCTCAGCTCCTGTTTCTCCTGCATGGAAGCGCTGACCCCGGATCTTTGCATGGTTTATTTCTTCCCTTCTTTCCAGGCCCAGATGAAATACCACCTCCTCAGAGAATTTCTCTGACCACGCTCACTAAAATACCAACCCTTTCTTTCACTCTCTACCCCCTCACTGAACCTATTTTTCACAGTCCTTACCACGACCTGACATTACATTATACATTGATTTGTTTGCCCATTTTCCACGTTGATTATTTGTCTCTGCCACTAGAATGCAGAAGAAAAAGTTTCTTGAGGGCAAGGAACTCCCTGGGAGCCAAGAACAGTGACTTGCACATTGGAGGTATTCAAATAACAGTTGAATGAATAAATTCAATGCATATTTGATGAGCCCTTTTACGTGAAAGACACCGTGATATAAACAGTGAAAACACAGACATGGTCTACCCTTCTTTCCCCGGTGTCCCACGGATTGACTCATTTTCTTTCCAGAGTCAACTTTTACTGATGACCAAAGTTTATTTTTATTATTTTATTTATTTATTTTTTTTGGAGTCAGGGTCTCACTCTGTTGCCCGGGCTGGAATGCAGTGGAACCATCATAGCTCACTGCAGCCTCAATCTCCCAGGCTCAAGCAATCCTCCCACCTTAGCCTGCTGAGTAGCTGGGACTACAGGCATGTACCACCATGCCTGGCTATTTTTTTTGGTATTATTTATAGAGATGGGGTCTCACTGTGTTGCCCTGGCTGGCCTGGAACTCCAGGTGGCAAATGTTCCTCCCAACTCAGCTTCCCAAAGTGCTGAGATTACAATATGAGCTACTGTACCTGGCCAAAACTTATTTTTTAATTCCCAGTTCCATCTCATGTCTCTCCTTTGTTCTTATTCATTTATTCGTTAATCTATTCAACACATGCTTATTGAGAACTTAAGCTAGGTCCATAATAGATCGCAGTCCCTAAAACAAGAACATGATCAATTTGGGAGGGTTCTTTTCCTGGTGGCCATTATGTGAAGGGAGATAAGGAGGGAGAAAGGTTCTACCTACACTCCCACTACTCTCTCACTCCTACCCTACAGACCTCCTCTTTTTTTTTCATCTGAATTCATTTGCAGACAAGGATGAAAGCCCCTTAGAGTAATAACAGAAGCTCCTTAGGTAAACAAAAGATTTCAGTAATCTAGGAGTCCACAGGGGGCTAACACTGTGCTCTGTGCTCTGAGGACTGGGTCAGGTCCCTGCACCTGTGCAGAGCCTGCCATATCTGTTGAGAAGTTCGCGTGAGCTCACCACTAACCAAGTCACAATAAGCACACAGTTCAAGTTCCCAGGCAGGCTGAGCTGGCAGTGCATCAGGCAATGCCCTCTTAACATTTTTCACTTCTTGTTCACCATCGTTCTTGCAATTCTATGTTTTACTTAAAGAAGATATGCTAAATAAATGGTTCTAAATTAGCCTGAGCTAATTTCAGCCTTGAGCTCACTCTGCTGCCACAGACTCTGGCAAGTATGATTTGGAGCACTGACACATGGCCTGTGTACCTGACAAGATGTCTTATGCAAAGTTAGTTTGGGCTATATGTAGGGACGTGCACACACTCCAAATACTCTTTTTGTTGTTGTTTTGTTTTTGAGATGGAGTCTCACTCTGTCACCCAGGCTGGAGTGCATTGGCACAAGCTAGACTCACTGTAACCTCCACCTCCCAGGTTCAAGTGATTCTCCTGCCTCAGCCTCCTGAGTAGTTGGGATTACAGGCACGCGCCACCACGTCCGGCTAATTTTTGGATTTTTAGTAGAGACAGGGTTTCCCCATGTTGCTCAGGCAGGTCTCGAACTCCTGACCTCATGACTCATGATCCGCCTGTCTTGGCCTCCCAAAGTGCTGGGATTACAGGCATGAACCACCATGCCTGGCCCTCCAAATACCCTTTTTTTTTTTTTTTTGTATTTTTAGTAGAGACGGCGTTTCCTCATGTTGGTCAGGCTGGTCTCCAACTCCTGACCTTAGGTGATCCTCTGGCCTCGGCCTCCCAAGGTGCTGGGATTACAGGCACGAGCTACCACGCCCAGCCCCAAATACTCTGAATAAGTTAAGAAGTCTAAGATGATGCTTCCTACGAATGGATGCGTCAAGAAAAAGCTACACAAAGTTCACGTATCCTAGTGCTGCTCACTAATTTGAGAGAAAAAAGCTTGATGTGAGGAGCTTGATTTGAAGGACAAGCAGTATGGAAAGCCCCAAAGTACTTTATAGGATGTCCAAGATTAGATGCTATTTATTAGGTATAATAGGGCTTTTAAAACTGAAACTCATACCTCTCCACATTTTAAAAGTGTGGCCTAATAATCAGCAATTAACTAAATAAGGTTGTTAAATGACACTACAGTAATTCTAGGTCGGTCTGATTTTATCCTCTTTCTGGCTTAATGCCTCAGATGGAGTGAACTTTCTGATAAGGCACTTACTAAGGGGCACTTGCACAATAAAGAGGAGAAGGAGGAAGGAGGAAAACAGTTAATATGCCAAGTCCTTTTTTTTTTTTTTTTTTTTTTTTTTAGTTGAGATGTGCTTGTCTTGGCCAGCTAGGGCATAGAGAGGTGCTTCTACTTCACCAGGGGGCTCTGTCCCCCAAGGCTGCTGCATGTTGGTGTTTATGCAAGCGACTGTGCCCCTCTCTCCACAGCCCCAGCTGCAGCCTGTCTGTCCCCTTATAAAGAAGGCATCGAGCACTGCTTTTAGATCATTTCATCGTATTTGCTCATTTCCTTGGCTGAAGAGTCTGGAGTCAGAGGGCCACCAGAAGATGTGGAACAGCCCTTGTGGATGGAATAGACTGGGCACTGTGGCTTTCTAGCTCTTTGTTCTCCATGATCACATTCGCATACTAGATTTCTACCAAGGGAACCTGGGCACGGCATCTTATCATATTTGTAGCCCCACATAAATGTATTGAGTAATCCGAACTTGCTTATTTTGTAAATAAACACATAATTTCTGGGATTAAAAATAATCTAGTAACAGCAAAACTAGGCTGTCCAGCCCCACACTGAAGGGCAACGGAAGTTGTGCTCTAAAATTTTCCAGCAGTATCAGATGAAAAGCCACGGAACGGGGCTGTCTCTGGAAAATGAGCACGCCAGAGAAACTGTTTAACGCTTGTGTGTAGGATGGGGATCTGCCTGTGTACACTTATGCAACTCTTTTGATCATTTGATCTAAATGCTCATTGATAGACATTTTGCAAAAGATCAGATAATGATACAAGCATATCAACAGGCTTCCGTTTTTACTGTAGGGAACCCAGAAATGAGCATTGTTGTTAGTTATTTTCTTTAGAAAATTCATTTAATTGCTGATAGTAAATCAAAATTCTACATTGCCACTTCTGTAAATATAAGTGACAAGAAGTTATATATCTCCCCTAGAGAAAGAACAGTAAACATTTCTAAAATTTCCAAGTGCTCCTACATATAATCTGGTTGTTACAAGTGGAGGCGGCTTGTCAGAAGGTCTCTCTCTGTAAATGGATAAGGATTGAAGCTGTGTCGTGTATCACTCATGTTGTTTATCCTTTATATTAAACGGAAGCTATATATAGATACAAAATTATAATAGCACAGACTGCCCATTTCCTACCAGCAGTGGGTTGACTAGGAAAATATAAGTTATTTCCTGCAAAAGTGCATCGAAGTTGAAGCATTTTTATTTAAAATGCAAAGCTAATCAAATGAGTATTAAAATAACTGACAAATGGTTAAATTTTCCTATTTAATTTGAAGTGAATAGAATTATATGCTCACATTTTATAATTGAGTTGAAGCTGTTGTATTGCAGTTTTTATTATTATGGAACAAGCAACAGAAGTATAGACAGATGACTGAGTAATCTGTATATACCTTCACAGCTAAGTAACTAATTATGACCATGAGGCACCTACAGGACAGAGAGGCCGTTAAGACTCAAATTTTTGCTATTATCTGACCAAAGGAGAGAACTTACGTTCTTAACCTATCCTTCACTTATGTTAAGGATCCAAAGAGTTAGCTGTTAACTACAAGTGTCACTTGAACCTTAAATGAGTATATTACTTTTTTCAAACAAACTGCTCTACCTGTGAAGAACAACTCTGAGGTTTATCTCTAAAAGCAAAGAGCAACATATTGTGTGGTCCCTAGGGTAGAGCCTGTGCTCATCACATTAGCAGGTTATCCGGGGGAACGCTGGGTTGAAAGCTGAAAGGGCTGGGTCTGATGATGTTTTTTCTTTACCTGGGTTTTACATGAGCTTGAGTAACCCACAGGCCTCTCTGTAGTCTGAGTTTCCCTGGCTTTAAAATGAAGATCATTTAAAAATGATCCTCGTCCTGTCTACCTGGCAGAGCTGTTGTGAGCATCACATGGGATAATTATGTGAAAGGTGCTTTGTAAACTGAAAAATACTATAATGAGGCAGGGCACAAGGCAGCACTGACTCTTGAGGCTGAATGCTCTGCTGGAGGTCAGGCTGGATGGATGTTGTTGTTGAAGTGGGGCATGGTGGTTTCCTATTCAAGGCTTGAGGGCTGACTCTCCTGCATGTGGGACCCCTGAACCCACAGATTTCACATAGTCTCCTTGAAAGATTCATTTGCCACAGCTCCTGAGTACTCTATCAGTAGAGCTGACTAAACACCAAAGATGTTTATATTCTAACTTCCAAAAAGAGGTATGCAGCTACTTGTAAAAATGAAACATGTGAAATCCACTTGTCTATCTAAATTTTACCAGTGTGATTGGCATATTTGGCAAGCTTTTGAGAAGACCGGAAAATTGGGCAATCGTTTGGGAAGACTGGAATTTGAGAGCTAATGATCAGTTGCTTTGCCTTCTCCTTCTTTCCCCTGTTACAAAGCCAGGGCAAGAAGACAAGACAGAGGACCTTCTGATGTGCTGCCTGATCTCCACTGGCTTCTTTTGGTGACCACATGTTCCTTAATTGAGTGTATTTATAAGGGAAGTGTTGTTGAAGTATGTGGTGACGGACTGAGAAAACAAGCACTGAGATTGTTAGTATTCATATCTCACAGGCTTAATGAGAACAACAAGCAAACCCCAAAGGGTGTTAAATAGATTTGGTATATTTTCCTCATTTGAGAGAATGTCTATTCCTAATGCATTATTCTCTAGCCAACACAAGAAAAGTGCCCAGCTTACTCCTTCTTCATGGAAACTACAGGTTTAAAGGACAGAGACTCTCATCTATCAAAGCAACTGAGTGACTACTACTTACATCAAGGCCAGCAAAGTAGATGATACAAATATTCAGGGAGGTGGCAGTCAAGGGCAGTACTCTTCTTTCTTTGACTTATTTGGTGTGTTTATGGTTTCAGGAAACTATCACTTCTTTAATCTTTCAAAATACATTTTTAAAGAGGCCATTCTTTTTATTGGACATTTTTATTTTAGGTTGCAAGAATTCTTTATTTCTCTGCTTTTAAAAATCTATACTTGACATCATCCACGGCCAAAATGACTTACATTTGTTGTGGACGCTGACAAGGCCCAACTTACATTCTATGAGAATTTTGTGGAAAAAACTTCACCTTTTGTGATGGTTCAACTTAGAAAGGCTCGAGTCAAATGACCAAGGTTAGAAAGTCTAAATAGAAGGACAATGAGATTCTATGCATTAGCCTAAAGAGATTCGTCTGAAAAATATGCCATATGTAAATTAAAAACAATGATGGAATCCTGCTGCATGAATATCACAGTTCAAGGTGCAAGAATAGAAGAGAAAGTTACTATAATAGAAACCATAATATATGGTTTATACTTATAATAACACATATTTACATGGTATGGTTATACCACTTGCTTTGTCAGTTTGTCACTCTGACAAGTTACTTGCCCTCTCTATGCCTCGTTTTTTATTTTTAAAATAGAGATAGCGCTGGGCACGGTAGCTCACGCCTATAATCCCAGCACTTTGGGAGGCCAAGGCGGGCGATCACTTGAGGCCAGGAGTTTGAGACCAGCCTGGTCAACCTGGTGAAAAATTGTCTCCGCTAAAAATACAAAAATTAGCCAGGCATGGTGGTGGGTGCCTGTAATCCCAGCTATTCAGGAGGCTGAGGCAGGAGAATCACTTGAACCCGGGAGGCAGAGGTTGCAGTGAGCTGAGATAGGACCACTGCACTCCAGCCTGGGCAACAGTGTGAGACTCTGTCTCAAGAAAAAAAAAAAAAAAAGATAATAATAAAATAATAGCAAAAGTAGCTACCTTATAAGGTTTTCATAAAAATTAGGTGAAATAATCACTGCAAAGACCTTAGCCCAGCATCTGAAATGTCATAAACAGTCAACAAATAATGGTTGTAATAAAATCAATAATACTTATCATTTGACTACATAAATGAAAAACTAGGAACAACAGCAATATACATACATATATACATACACATATGTATAAATATATATATATATATATTTGTAACATATAGTTGCTTACTATGTGCAGGGCACTATCCTAAGGATATAAAAGCATTACATCTAAAATATGTTTAATTTTAACGCCAACATCATAACATAAATACGTTATTATCCCCAATATGTATGTATCCCCATACAGAGAAACCAAGGCAAAGTAACTTATGTAAGTCTACATGGTGGAACTAGGATTTGACCAGGTTATCTGTAGGTATCTCAGTATTTCCTGAAGTGACTGAACAATTTTTTTTGTTTTTATAACCTTTTTTATCACATCACTGGTTTTTATCCTTTTAGTATACAATGGTTATTTTTGTAGCCATTAACTCTATAATTTATTTACCTGTATCTCTAAAAAAGGGCATCACAGGCTCGGTGCAGGGGCTTACGCCTGTAATCCCAGCACTTTGGGAGGCCGAGGTGGGTGGATCATGAGGTCAAGAGATCGAGACTATGCTGGCCAACATGGTGGAACCCCATCTCTACTAAAAATACAAAAATTAGCTGGGCATGGTGGTGAGCACCTGTAGTCCCAGCTACTTGGGAGGCTGAGGTGGGAGAATCTCTTGAACCTGGGAAGCGGAGGTGGCAGTGAGCCAAGATCGCGCCACTGCACTCCAGCCTGGCGACAGAGCGAGACTCTGTCTCAAAAAAAAAAAAGAAAAGGTATCACAAAATGGTAAGGGGAGAGTAGAGTAACTTTGCATATTATTCATTCACATGTGCAAATAAAAGGATCTAATGCCAAGGTGGGCAAAGCGACATACCTCAGTGTGAGAGAGTAAGTACTGGAGGCTAAGGGCATTCTGGTCTCTCCTTCATTTTCTCTTATGAGGCACGCTGATGGGGTATGTGGACTTAGGACAAGATGGCACTTCATCTCGCTTTTCTTTCTGCATACCTTGCTCTTATTTTTCTACTAATGCCACAATAAAAAAAACAGAAACCCCCACTTGACATCTAAACTCCTTAAAAACATGTAAAATTTAAATCGATATTACTTATTAAAAGTTTTTTTTAAAATGATTATTTGGTAATGATTTACCCTAAAATTTTTTGACTTCTTTTCAAAGCCCAGATGCTTAAATATTGCTTACTTTGAGTCTTAATGGTTATTCCAGAGCCATGGAATTTTAAATTTGATCTCAGATTTTTAAGATGTGACAGCTTGCTTATTTTACAAGGCCAAAACCCTGATTCAAGTCTGCAATTTTAAGAATCAAAACTGTTTTCCCATTGATGAAGACATTTTGAAATGTGTGGTCCATAGCTATTTATGAGTAGTTTACAGCTGTTGTCTCTTTGTGCCCAGGACCATGGAGAATCCAGGAGCTGATGTGATCCTCCTGAGACTGCTATTAACACCACTTTCACTTTAGACAGCTTTGCCTTCAACTAGCAATTTTCTGGCTCCCTTATACTACATTGTAGCCTCACAGCATTCAAGCAGGCACAGGGCACTTGGACAATTTAGCAATAATCTATAATACAGGTTTTTGAAAGAAGCGATTTATTCAAATGCTGCTAAAACAGAAAGTGGCTCTTGAATACAAAAGTGGGTGCCAGAAATGAAGAAAAATTTCCTTAAACTAGGATCTTTAGTATAATGAGAAGTGATTAGAATAATATCAATTTGGGGCACTGTGACATCTGAAACATAATGGAACAATTCCTAATTGTTATTGAGGAAGAAAGCAAGACCTATTAAGGCAAACTAACCAACTTTCATTGCACAGGGACATAATTTCGGAGGTGCTATGTTTGATTCCATGTTTGATAGGGTCTGGCATATCTCTTCCCAAGTGTGCTCTGGAAATCCTATTTCCGCCCTTCTTTTAGGGGAAGAAGTCATTACATCAGCCTTGTAAAGTACACTGGCATGCAAAGTAAAATCTGTTACTAGGGTGAAAAGTTGGTACATTCTGTTTCTTTGAGGGGAAGTGAGCTCTAACGTGCCCCCAATATGCACGCTTCACTAAAAATCTCTAGCTCACCAATCTCCTATTGTGTGCATTTGTTATTTAGTCTTCAGCTCTCCTACATTTTCTTTGTTTCTTTATCTATTAAACTTTTAAAAATTGTTCCCTGCCTCTTTTCCAGTCTGATTTTAAAAATTCTGATTAATATACAATTGCATCTGTACTGGCAGACCATGTAGATACAGCATTTGTGAATTGCAAGCTATGGGGTACACTGAATACCATATTAAGGAGTTAGTGAAAATGAAAAGAACTTTAAACCCTAGCCTTTTTGATAGATTTCTGCTTTTAAAGATTATCTCTGGATTGCAAAAACAGACATGAATATTGATAGTGTAAACCTGACTAAAATATGACTCTAAAACATGAATGTCTGCCATTATAAAAGAATCTAATGATAAAACCTGAGGAAATAATAGACACTAAGAAAAAAAAACACACACACACACAAACCAGGTTATTTTCTCTTCCTTAAAAGTCCTGAAATTTAATTTTACCATTCTGTCACAGGATAAAACATCTGTCCTAATGGAAAAATAACAAAAACTCATTTTCTGAAAAGCCCCACAGATAATTTTTCACATGAGTAGATGGAAATATCTGTTCCATTTTTGGATAACTATTCTTTCTTGATGTAAAACATTGGTGGTCAAAATATACAAATATCACATTTGCCTTCAATCATGAAACTCTGATAAGCACACAAATTGCAATACCACCATGCTAAATTAACTAATTCATTTATTAATCATTTTCTTTGAAAGCAGAGTGACATCCAGGCACTGGGAATGCTGAAATAAAAGATTGAATCCCTGCCTTCTGGGGTCTTACACTTCAGCAAAGAGGTCACACATCAATAATTAATATATGATGTCACAGATATAAATACAGAAATGAAGTAAAAAGAGACAATGAATCCAGACCAAAAGCTTCAAGAAAGGCTCCTAAGAAGAGGTGACATCTGAATGGAGTCTTTGAAGACCCTGTAACAATAGCCAGGCAAAGGTGCTCTAGGCAGGAAGAATGTTTTATGCAAAAGCAGAGATGGGTAAAACATTACTTCAGTTTTCTCAAATAGAATTAATCTCTTTATACAGTAACTCAGCATGTTGTCTGTACTTCTGTTAGCATGAATAGAATGAATTTTTATTGCTTATCTTCCCTGGTGGACTGTGGCCTACTAGAAGCAGGCTGATACATCTTTGTACCTCCCATTTGTCTTGCTCTTATAACTTGCTTGCATAGTTTTGACGGAATGAACCAATGAATGACGGTAAGATTTCACAAGAATCACCTGTGAAACATACTTCACCAAAGCACCCATGGTACCACTCATCAACAAACAGAGATTACGAGGGATGGGGCAGAAGAAAGTCTTAGCTTTTCAAAGAATTTCATTCCTGAGACATTTTTGTGGTCATGTATTTAAAAAAAAAAAAAAAAAGGGGTTCGGGGGGGGGGCGGTGCTCTGAGAAATGTGCTCTCAGATGGCACAGCTGGAATGAGAGAAATGGGAACTGTTTTCCATTTTACATAGTTTCTGGAAAGGGCAATAAGAACAAAAAAAGCAACACTGTTGGTCAGCATTCTCAGTCCCTGAGTTGAAAGGTGCTATAAACAGAGAAAAGTCTCATAGGCCAACTCTATGCAGGCTGTGTGCCAAGAATAGCTACAAAGTGGCAAGTTAAATCAGCCAGGGCTTGTGAGCTGTCTCAGGACTTGAGTCCCAACTTGCACTCCTGAAAGTTATGCTGCAAAGGGAGCTACCTTTCCCCAGCACCGCCTGGGGCCTTGGCAAGTCTAATGGAGAATGAGTTTGATTTCAAGCCCTGCTCCCTTCAGGCAACTTACAAAGAAAAGCTGTAAGTCTATGGGGCTGGGAATGTCTGGAAAGAGTGAAGACCCATCATTTAAAACTGATTTCTTTTTAAGGAAGTAGAGCAGAGAGCAGTGATTATTTCAACACCCATTCTCAGGGGAATTTCTGTAAGCCGGAATCAGCTAATGATGGTTAATAAAGGTAAATGTTCCCTGATTCTCAGGAAGTGATTCTTCATCCTGGGGCTTTTTGAGACTTTGTCTTCACTTGAATTTTGGGTGGAATAAAGCCCTCCTGGATTTATCCTAATCTAATACTCAAAGTTGGTAGTTCACAGGAGTCTGTTTATTCTTCTAAAAAAGTATAACAGTGGATTAGCTACTGGCTTCTATCCCTTCAGCACAGCTCCCCCAGACAAGAGTGTACCTTTTATGTCTGATGCTGGTGTATCAAATTTTGTCCTCTCCTTCTAATAACAAAATAATGAAATGCAGTAAAATGCCACTTTTTCTGACTTTTTTTTTCTTCTAGGACGTATATGTTTCTTACCTCATTCAGAGGCATGCTGGGAAATTTAACTAAATCTGAAAGAAAACATTCTGTAAATCCTTAAGACTGGATTAGTAATAAGGAGTAATTTCTGATCTGGAATAAAATCCAGAATTCAGCTTGCTCACCCCAGACACAAAACACAATAAAAAGAATGGTTGTTACAGTTACTAAACGAAGGATCTTTTCACACTCAGCAGAGGGTAAAGACGGTCTCTTCTGTATCTCTATATTACCCAAGACATCGAGCAGCCATCTTACTGATACAAAGGATTTCTAGTTTGAAAGTTTGCCTATGTACATTTGTTTACGCACTCAGGCGTATACAGACTGCCAACTTTATTATTACCCAAGATTAAAAATAAAAAATAGACTTTGCTCTCAAGAGATTTCCTTTCCATTAACTGCAATGCTAGGTGAGATGCTTCAGTTTCATTTTTGCACGCTCCTTTGCTCCGTTCAGTTTCGTACCGAAATAAAAACATGACGCAGCTTTTGGGGCTGGGGTGGAATCTCATTCTTGCAGGAATTAATTGCCAGGAATTTTAAAGAGGGTCATCATTTTCTCTGTGTCCAGTCCTGCCCAATAACAGAGAACAGCTATTAAAAGTATCCAAATGCTGGCTGCAAGGGGAAGTTGAACTCTGAACCACTATAAGCCCAATCACATGCAGACATCCTTCCCATCCCATACCCCGGACTCCCAGTGAATCTTGAAGACCCTGGGGTTAGCCTTATCATTTATTCGTCTGTATAGTGATGGCCTGTGCTAATGCCCAAATGATCCTGACTTACTAAAGGTTCTTCCTGAAAAGACATGATTTTTATTAGTTCACCACAACTTATTCTCAAAAAAGCATTTATTCTTTATCAAGCCACACATTTTACTTAGTTAACTATTCTACTAGATTCCAAGACGATTTAGAAGCTATTGAGGTTGTAACATGATATGAGAACAACTAGTCCACTCTGTTAAAATAAAATAAAATCCAACAGCATTAAATGTTTTCCTTTTTGTTCTCTAGTGAGAGGAAGAGGATGTGAAAGTGAAGATACAGTAAGGCTAGTGTTTCCAATGATTTCATGACTTCTCTTCCAGCTATGCTGGTGTCATAGTAAGAGCCTGATGCTATTATTATCTCTGATTTTTTGATACACCTGAAAAACAAGTTCAACAAATGGTAAAACATCTGGATCTTTGACAGACAATGGCTTATAAAAGAGAATAACAAACAGTTATTTGGAGAGTATCAAGACCCAGATGGTTCATCAGGGATCACTTTAAAGGTGTTTGTCAGAGCCTTCCTCTCAAAGACACCTACACAAGAGTCATCAGCTGCCAATAGCACTGAGGAAGATTTTCACATACCCAGCACTGTTTTTGTGACAGCCCTTTCCAAAATTACGAAAGAAAACAAAAACAAAGGCAAAGCACAGAGGAAAAATGAATATTGCTTAATTTTTTCTTGCACCCAGTGCTTGAAACGCATCAAAGTCAGAGCTCCATGCTCTTTATCTCAGCTCACTGCAGCTGTCCTTTCTGCCAAATGCAAAACGACTCCATTCTCTAGAAGAATCTGAATGCCCACTATATCCTTGACAGCGTTCCTAACAATAGACACTGAAGATAGAACACGGTTAGACTTTCATTGACAAGAAAGGCTGGCGAATAGAGAACTGTGATCAGGCAGAAGAAAAATAAAAACTGAAACAGTCAGTGGTCTGGCATATCTACTACCCCCCACTTTTTATTTTTCTGAAAAGCAAAGCTGTATTTTGGCAGAGTCCAGAACAAGTAGGCTTGTAATTGTTAATGTAGTTCTAGTGGTTTAGGAGAAACAGTGGGCTTGGCCATATTATGGAATGACGCTGCAAATATAGCTCAGACCCTAAGGAGGTTAATTTAAAAAACCTATTTCTTATCTGTATAAAGTCTTCCACACGAATTACATTGTTTCCATTTTCTCCGAAAGCGTGCTTTCTCTCTCTCTAGATATCTGTATCTATAGATATAGCTATCTATAACAATCTATCTCTATAAGTTGTTTATATATATATATGTCAATATCTATAACATTTCTCTCTATATATAAATATATAGAGACATCTCTGATCTCACTATATATTTAAATATATTATAGATGTTAACATATATATAGATCGCTCTATATAAATATAGATATACATATATATTTATGATATATGATATATACATATACATATATTTATATAGAAATCTATATATCTATATATAAATATATCTATAGATACATATATATCTATAGATACATAGATCTCTATATAGAGATCTCTCTATATATTTTTATATATCGCCAACAATATCTATAACATCTCTATTTATATATATGTTGTTATAGATATTGTTATATATCTATATATAGATATTTTGTTATTACATTATATATATAAATTAAATTGAAAGCTTTTGGGGAAAAAATATATAAATACATATATATATACACCATTTCTCATTTTTTGTTGCTTGGTCTTATTCTAAATTCCTAAGTGTAGTCTGCCACTATATTCTCTTTTCCCATGAAGTTTGTCTTACAAATGTCATCCTTGCAAACAACTGCTCACCAAGGACAAGTGCTGGTTTATTCAATTAAGCAGTAGAGGATGCTGTATCCACTTCTTCAAGAGGTAAAAGGAGCTGATCTCTGTACTCCCAGGGATGAGCAAGCTTCATGTTCACCTGATGGTTATCTGAGCAGGTGCTCTCATGCATTTTGATACTCTAGTTTTATAACCAGAGAATGTCAGAGTCAGTAACATGATTATAAGCCTTATAAGCCATAGAATACAGCCTCTCACAAAATCATCTTTGAAAAATGGTCAGCTGGACTCCAGGAACAGAGAGATGGCAGCATTGTTTCCTTCAAGAGACATTTATTAAGCTTCTGGTAGCAACTCTGTGAATTGGGTATTATTGTCCTCATTTTATAGATGAGGAAATAGAAACCTGAGAAGATCGCAGTTAGAGACAAAGTGGGATCTTTAACCCAGGGCTGATTCCAAAGCCTTTATTTTTTGATCGCTACAATAGACATCTGACAGACGTTCTCTTTAACCCTTTCAAGACTATAAGATAAGGGTTCTATGTAAGGACAGACCCACATTTTCAGTAGTAAACACTGTGTAAAAGATAAGAGCATCCTAAACTATGGGGCTGATTTAGGCAGCCAGTTTCTAGTGTTTTCTTTTTTTGTTGTTTGTCTGGTTCTTTCACATTCTCTCTCTCTTTCTCCCATAGTATAGTAACAACTGGTCTAAATATTAAGCTTTATCTATGTCACCCCACAAATGCTGAGTGTGATTCATCCAAGTCTATAACAATGGTAGAGTGGCCCATTACCACAGACAGACAAGAAGAAGATAGCAGTGTTTACACATGAGATAATTTGGCTTTTCTGCTAAGCCTTGTGTGCCAAGTTAAATAATTACTCTGTCGGTTAAACAAGGTATTTTGCTCATACAAGGTAAGGAAACTTGCAGTGCTTTTGGTTTTGTTCATTTATCTTCACTAGTCATTCATTAATGTGGTTGTTAACAACAAAATAATTAGTTAATTGAGATAGAAATGAAAATCACACTGGTCCCTGTGCATAAAAAATATATATTATAGATAGAACTTTGTACTTTCTATTTCTTTCTTTCATGTTGTTTAATAACAGAATACTTTGCCTGAAGTTGCTTATATGATCTTCTGATTAGAGAATAACCGCCAAAATAATGTTTGAAATGCAAGTAGTATGGCAGAAAATTCTTAAGAGGAAAATGTTAGGACCAGGGGAAGTGGTCCCTAGGAGCCAGAGTTCAGAACTCTGGGCTGGTTCCCTGTGCTAGTTACTGCCCAGTACCCAGTGCCTAGAAAAGTGTCTGGTACCTGACAGACAATAGTAGCCAACAGATGTCTGTCCAGTCAATGAATATAATTCCCTATTCTGGTGCCTTCTGCAGCTTCCGGAGGTGGACTCTTTCATTCAAACTATTTTTACTCCATTTTATCTTCAAGAGAAGAGGCTTCACTATAGGGATAACCCCAGGTTCACAGGAAGGCGTCTTCTGTTCAGCTGTTTCTTACTCAAGCTTCCATACTGTCATCTACACAACAAATCAGACCAGGATATGAAAGACAGAGGGCACCTCCTCTAGGTTGCCATTGCCTTAAGACCATTTATTTTGAGAGGTAACCATGCTTGAAACATGCTTATGTTAAGACTACTACATGAATTTTATTTAAAATGCAATCCCTGATTGTAGAAGACAGTTTCGTGACCAGTGAACTCTGTGGATCAGCCTTTGATGGACGAAGAGAAAAGACTTGGCTTCACCTTAATGACTGGTCTGTAGGATGGGAAGTTTAAGTTCTAAGGCAAATGGACTAAAGGCCAGCCTAAGAGACAAAGCAAACCCCTTACACTGATGTTTCTGTTCCACTGATGACTTTCTCCATGGTCCGGAGCTGATGGACAACTATATTCACACACACTCTTCACAACCATTCTGAAAGTAATTTTCAGCCGCAACCAAACAACCAGGGACCTACTGTGTGACACGTGGAGCAACTGATAATACCAGTGCTGTATGGATCATGTTGTCTTATACATCACATGTGCTTGATTGGTCTGATCAAAGTTATGATTGAACCAGCTCTCCACCTGTATTCTTCCTTGCATGTTCAAGTGAAAGGTGATGCAACCAGGACAGGCTGGAATCAGGCCTTTGGGCCATCTGAGTGCAATTTGAGACGTGGAGTTAGGCTTTAAGAATGACTTCGAGAGTTCTCAAGTAATGTCCACCCTCTTTCACAGGAGTAACAGGTCATCTACCTCCCATCAAAGGAATTTAAAACAATTTGGGACTCAGTAAGCAATGTTACACTGAGCTTGTCTGTCTGGCAGAGAACACTAAAAAATATGTAAGACTCATCATGTTACCAGTCTGTCAGTAAATATTTACCACCTTGAGACAAAAGTATAATATTCAGTATTTGATGTCTAAATTAGTAGAAAAGACAAACACAAATATAATAATTAGAGAGCAATACAAGCAAGTTTAGGTGTAGAATTCAGTGGCTGGTTGAGATGTCAGTGAATCAAGAGCTTAGAAAACAGCTGTGTTTCCAAAATATGTTGGCAGCAGTCTATACGTGTTCTCAGTGATGTAATAGGAGTCAGGCACTCACAGAAGATGACATTATCCATAATGACCCTGAATCATAGACTTCAGCATACAAACTCATGATGTTCTATTGTTCCAATAAGAATAATATCTGGGATGCCAGACACACACCTGCCCAAAGCTCCCTGCAGAAGGCAATCCAATTCCTCATTCTTTTAGCTGACTTGGCAGAGGAATGATGTCTGTGTGTGTGTGTGTGTGTGTGTGTGTGTGTGTGCGCGCGCATGCAGGGACAAGGGGGCATCTTAGCTCAAGCTTACTATACTGGGAGGACAGGGCCATGAAGGCTGGAGTGAGGAACAGGGGAGGATGAGGGATAGGGACTCGGGGATGGGAAACTGGCATGGGGCTCTGCAAGCAGTGATAACGAAGAGACATCCTGGTCCTAGAGGGCAGAGAGGAAGCGTGGGAACTGAAGGCATTTTTCCCTTTGCTCTTCTGCCTGTCACACACAACACCCCGCCTCACCAAACCCCAGCTCTGATCAAGGCTCCTGCAGGGATTCTGAAAAGAGGAAGAACACACAGGTTATGAGACTTTGATGGGTATTGTCCTGAAGCAACCAGAAAAATAAAAAGAAGTAAATTTTAGTGTGAAAGCAGTTCCTAGTCCTTTGGCTTGGAAACCACTTCTGCTTTCCCCTTCTGCTGTCCTGAATCCTCGCTGCTTCCCTTCAGACTCTGCAAACCTTGCATACTGCTTCAGGCAAGATGATCTGTTCTGGTAATAAAAGTGCCTTGGGATTTGCATTCATGATAGTGTTTTCATGAATTTTCATCTAAAAACAAATAATAGACCCCTCAAGAATTTTTCCTAGGATTTCACACATATGACATGAAACTTTAAAATCAACTTTTCACCTGCTGTTTTTATTTAACAGAATCACATTTTAGGAAAGCTAATCATTTGCTATTTAAAAATCTGAAATAGAGATAAGGTTTTACAGTAGGCTTCAGAGGGAATACTTGCTCAGCTAAAGGAAAAGAGAAATGGCAGGAGTTCCACCAGGGATGATCTGGCTTCAGTGCCGCCTCATTAGTGTGAGATATTCTTGCTGGTCATGGCTTGGCTAATATTCTCCCCAGCCCCTACTCCTCTCCCCTCCACTTCTACCTCAGCTGAAACACGCAAGCCGAGGAAAACTTCACAGGGAGAATAACTCCTGTGTTGTGCTGCAGCCAGTTTATCCTGGGAGTCAGTTATGTATACCTCTCCCCAGTTCCGTGTTTAGTGACTTCATGTTGGTGGCTAGAAATCATCCGCATAGTATTTACATCATGGGTATAGGCAAATGCTACAAATCAGGACTTTTCTTTGGGGATGGATGTTTGGAGCTAGTTTACAAGCACACCACTGGGTAAAAGTGAACAAATACTTTTTTGATCCCATAGAATCTTAAAAAATACTTTACTTCGAAAATGTCTCTACTAAGTAATCATATATATATATATATATATTTTTTTTTTTGGTAGAGATGGGATCTCATTATGTTGCCTGGGCTGGTCTCAAACTCCTGGCCTCAAGTGTTCCTCCCAACTTGGCCTCCCAAAATGTCAGTATGTTGGGATTAGGCATGAGCCACTGTGCCAAAATGACCATATCTTTTGACTGGACAATATTATCATATGTTCTATAAACCATATTAGTTTCAGTACTAAATGTAATGCTAAAATACAATGATTGATTCTTTTTTTTTTTTTCAGTCAAATGTATTATAAAACTTTTACGCAATATCGTTTTCCCCCTTTGGGGAAAGTAGAGGGATATAAGCTACAAAAGAATAAAAAAGTAGGTAGATTAACCAAATCCTGTTTTTTTAAAAAAATAAGTTACTTTGACAAAGTCTGCTGAAAAATATTGTTAAACTATTTGTAATAATGTTTCTGGTCTGGTTAGAAAATTTATTAGTTTATAGTACAATGCAAAGGGAAAAAAATCCAACTTCTCTATTCAGGTTACAAATGTGATTTCACATTTGGGAGTTGTGAGAGAAACGAAAAGAAACCTTAACAACTTTCTTGCCAGATTGCTTTGAATCCCTAAATGCCTTATTTTGTAGACAGTCATTAGAATTGAGCTACTGTCTCCAGACAATCCCATTAAATATATATTGGTTCCCTAGAAAGGTAACAAAAAAAAGTTATTAAAAAAAGAGGAAACAGCCCAGTGCAGTGGCTCATGCCTGTAATCCCAGCACTTTGGGAGGCTGAGGAGGCGGGCAGATCACTTGAGGTCAGGAGTTGGCGACGAGCCTGGCCAACATGGTGAAACCCTGTCTCTACTAAAAATATAAAAATTAGAGGGGCTTGGTGGTGCTTGGTGGTACATGCCTGTAATCCCAGCTACTCAGGAGGGGAGGAAGGGAGAATTGCTTGAACTTGGGAGGTGGAGGTTGCAGTGAGCCGAGATCATGCCACTGCATTCCAGCCTAGGCGACAGAGTGAGATTCAGTCTCAAAAATAAAATAAAATAAAATAAAATTAAATTAAATTAAAAAATAAAGAGGAAAAATGATCAGATTAGCAGAGAGGAATGGGAGATGAGGAAGCAGATTAGAGGACAAACATATTTTTTAGGTAGTTGGTGCTAGGAGAAGTCTTGAGCAAGTGTTTTATTGGAGAATTAAAAGGCCTGTAATAGGGAACTTAAAATGACATAAGTCAATTTGGCAGGGAAAGGAGGGAGGAGGAGTTTTTGCTTATTATTTAGTCTCAGGTTAGACTGCCACCTAAACTGTTCTATTAAGTCAAGGAGACCCCATATCCTCTTCATTACTGTGCTTTGCAAGGTGCCTGGACGAAATGAAAGTGAAAGAATGGGAAACGCAGTAAGAAAGGCAAAAACAAACTGCAGCTGAAAAAAAAAAAAAGGTTTCTTTGTTTTTATCTTGGTTTAGTAGTTTTAGGCAAATTCTACATCTTCTAGTTGACCCATGTATAGCACTGATTCTCACAAAGTTTGGAGATAGCATTAGATTTTAAACTTTATTTTCTTTGCACAACAATTTCTTCATCCCCTTCTATAGAATATATGCTTCTATAGAAGCAGATGCATTGTCTCAAAGAAAAAGACAGCAGCAGAGTCTGGGCCAGATTTACCATAATGTACGTCCTGGGAGATCTTGCTGCTCTCACATTTGCCTGGTTAACTATCCATGAGTCCATGTTAAACACTCAAAAACAGAATTACAGTAAAGAAAAATGGATATTTTAAAAACAATGGTATCTTTTTTTGGATCCAGAAAACAAAAAGTATTTTAGTTGCCAGAGGTAATTTTATGTGTTAGTCAACAGGATTTGAAGGATTCTAAAATACCCATTACTGTAGCTATAATAATGAGTAATAACAACTTTCTTCTCTTTATTTCTTAGATGTTTGAAAGTCCTATATGCATATCCCATATGGATATTTCAGTCTATACAGGTATATCCCTGTCTTCCCTTTTGATACATACCAGTTAAGAAACTGAACAGAAAGTTTCAAGCAAATTGGTTAAATTCTAATTGATTCCCCTGGCAACTTTGATGAAAAGGTTTATGCCTATGACAGAAAAGTCTCATCAGTGGGCAAACTTTCTAGACATAAAAATTCAATGTAATCTACAGCAGGTAAATTTTATGTCACTTGAACATCAGGATTGGAATTTCTGGTAGGTGTCTACTGATGATAGTACAAACTACAGTTTTATTTATAAGGGAACTGGATGTAGGCAACTTCTTTCAGTCTTTTTATCACAATCTTTCTAAGAAGACCCTTCTTTTCAGTCATGGAGAAGCTTTGTGTTGTTGATTATTAGGAGTATTTTCTCAAACAAACTTTCCAATCTAAAATGTCAAGCCACAGATGAATATCGAGAAGGCTTGTCCAAAGTGTTCAATCAGTGATTTTGAGTTTATGGAAGTTACTGGTACGATGACATAGCTTTACAGCTGAGTTTCTCACTGTGTTCATAAAATAAAAAATTTAAAAAGTAAATCAATGCTCTGCATCAGCAATAGAAAGATAAGTTCTCCTGCTCAAATTCCCAAGGTTTCCTAGGTTTCAAGCTGGGAGTTCCTTGAAAAAGCCCAGGGCGCCAACAGCATGATATGATCCACTCCCATTTGTAGACGAGTCACTAGGATAGTTTTACTCAAAGAGGCAGGGGTTTGTGGAAAGAGGAGTGGACTTCTATAAATGGCATAATTTGAATGTGCATTTTGAAAATGCCACATGAGCAACTTTGCCCACCTGCCAGTCAAGAGAAGTACTGCTAAAATCACCTCTGAAAGAACCACATGACCTCACATATTTAATGAGTAACTTCCAATGTCTCTCAATGCGCCTTTTATTATTTTATGTTAGTGTATTTATCCATTGGATTTTTCAGTTAATATAAACATTTTCACATATTTTCATTAGATGAGCTATAATGGATGTACTCTTAAATTTCACTGCGAGGTTGAAGTCATATTCAGTCACAACACCCTGATTGCTGGACAAGACATCTTTATCTTTTTTTTTAACACCATGAGCTCTAAATCCTTACAAGATACAAACCATTAAAAGCACCTTTATAATCAACGTATGTCAGAGATCTAACATCATATTCTAGCACATGCAGGTAGCTAATTATTATTTTATTTCTAGTCTTTACAAGTACATGGTCAGTTAAATAGAAACCACATAAAGAGTTTTACATGTGGTACAGTGGAAAGAAATTTTAAAAAGAGGGAGGAAAAACTAAACCATGAGACCGATATACAGGGTTCTTCTCTTTCGTTGACATATGCGCTCTCATTAGGGCACTGACAAAAGAAAATATATTTTTCAGAACTTCTGTACCTCTGATGCTAGGGTACACAAGAGAAGCCGTCAAAAGCCTACTGCTGACAAGTCAGACTATTGATGCATCCTGTCTCTCATGATTTCCCCTGCCTCATAATTTGATGGCCTTTTGGAGGGGTGGACAATGAAACTGCCAAACAAACAGGGACTCTCACATGGAGCTTTGGGCTTTGTCTCCAGTGTCTAAGCTAGATTTTGGGTTATGCTGCTGTGGAACAGCTGCTTCCAGAGCTGCCCCTCTAGAGACATACTTGGTCACCTGCCAGGATTTACATGATTCTCCATCATGGGGACAAATCTATCCCAGGAAGGCTCATTTCAGAATATAATACAGTGTGGATTGAAGACCTAATGGAGAGAAGTGCACCCACAGGAGTGACTGATCTATTAAATCAATAAGACCTTGGAAGCCTTCTGTCAATTGACTTCAGAAAATAATGGTTCCCCTCTCAACACACCACTGTACTTTTTTATTTGTCTTTTGTTAAGTCATCCTGAGGAAAAGCCTGCTGGACTGGGAGATTTAAGACTTTGAATAGTGCTAACAGAATAGAAAAAGACAGTTCTATTATGCTGCCTATTCTCTTACCAAACTCTGTAATAACAGCATCTATTCTTTCATCTAGTGGACCGTCAGACAGGGCACAGAGAATACGCATTTGGAAATTGATCTCAACTGCCTGTGAGAAACCATAGATCATGGGAAAAGAGGACCTGTGTGCCTTTCCGTCTTAACTCTGGATCACTCTGCTCCTCATTTCAGAGGCCTTCTTTCCCTTCTTAGAGTAGATCTTATTTTGTTGTTGTTGTTTTCGGCCAGAAAATCTTTACACATGCTGTTTCTTCTTCCTTAGAATGCTTTTCCTCCACTGTTCATTTGCCTGAACACCTAACTTAACTCAGGATTCTCTTATTCAATGTCTATTGACCTCGTTAATTTTTTATAGCATTTTCTCACAATCTGCATTTGTACTTTTGGTTCATCTAAAAGTCTCACAAAGGCATGAAAGCCTCACAAAGGCAGGGAACATGGATGCTAATATGAAGTAGGAGCTACATAAATATTTGTCATATTAAAGAATTTTAAAAAATAAGAGTCAATAAATGAAGACTCTGCAAAAAATTGATAGCCATAACTCTGGATCGTAAATAAAGTTGTATTGATGCTACTGTGTTCAGTTAAATAAACCTTAATCTAAACTTGGAGCTTTAGAGTTTGTATACTAGTCACTGGAAGTTTCAATCATTCATGTTTTAAATCACATTTTTCTCAATAGAAGCATATCCTTTAGGTAAAATTTAAACATTGCTCTCTTCCCTTAATATGAGAGACTTAATATCTAGCTTTACAGAGCTTTGTAAGAGCAAGGAAAATCACTCTATTGATGCTAAGCGAAGGGCAGAGAAAGCAATTCTATTAAGCTTTTGACCTAGTTTCTCTCTGGTTACTTCAAGGCAATTGAAAAGTCCTCCATTAGGTGCAATTTGCTAGTGACTATTCCACTGCTATCAGCGCAGAGGCATATAGATGGAGTAGATTATGTAGACTTATCTATGGTATGTTCATTTACATAATTTTCTGTCATTAAAAAAACAAAAAAACTTGTAACATTACTGAGTCAATCGTAAAACAGAGTATCCAGATGTTATTTTAGAAACAGCATTGATGGGGCACAAAGATCAAGGTGTATATGGCAGCTTTAGTGAGTTTGGAGTATAGCAAGTGTTGGGATCAACAGAATCCATGGCAACCAGTTTAAAGTTTTCAATAAAGCACTGGATGGTAAGAGGGAAACCAACTAGAATTTGCTGCTCATTCACCTCAAACTGCACTGAGATATCTTTATGCTCAAAATGGACAAGGACACTATTATGTGTATTCTTTGATCTAGCAATGCTACTTCTAAGAGTTTATCTTACAGATAAAGTTTAACAAGTGCATAAAGATTTTTAATGCAGCATCATTTTTTTTAAGTTGGAAACAATTTAATGTCCATCATTTGAGGTTTCTTTTTTCCTATCATATTGATTATTTGATATCTGCCAGAAATTGTTCTAAAGCACTTTTCACATAATAACTCAATTTGTCTTCAAAACAACGACAATCTTCAGTTACTTTCCCTACTTTAAAGATGAGGTAAAGTAACTTGTAGGGGACCACAGAGGTATTTAGTGGCTAAGCTAGGGTTTGAATTCAGACAGCCATTAAAAAATGAAGTAGACCCAAACTTACTGATAAAACACCTAGGGCATATTTTTGGGTTGAATAAAAGCAAGTTGCATGTATATATACGTATATATATATACAGAGAGAGAGAGAGATACATGCCTTACAAAGGTCTAGAAGAATCTGTTCAACCAAGCGTAGTCACCTCTTGCTTATAAGCAGACGCTTGAAGAGAACTTTCCCCTTTTACTCTTTAAAAAACGTCTCAATTGTTTTAATTTTATATTTTTAAATGTGAAAAAGTTATGTACGCCTGGTTTTATAAAATAAAGTGCAATTTCACCCCCACCTTAAAAACTGAAAAGGTATAGCACTTACTGTTCATAATTTTGTTTCCTAACAATTAAAACATGTTATTAAGGAATTCAATTTAATATGGTCTATAGTCACATGTACATATAATCTGTATGTAGCACATATAAAGTTCTGAATAGATGGCTTCCACTGGGGTGAAAAAAGGAACAGAAAAAATTTATACTATGTTAAGTTCAGAACTTTTCCCAAATATCTTTAGACACACAGCATAATACATGAGAAAAATGATAACTACAGAGAATCCATAAAGACAAAGTTGTTTAATAAAGAATGGATTGAAAAGTTATTTAAGAAACAATTATTATTTTTTTTTTGATACAAGGTCTCACTCTGTCACCCAGGCTGGAGTGCAGTGGTGCAATCATGGCTCGCTGCAGTCTCAAACTCCTGGGCTCAAGTGATCCTCCAGCCTCAGCCTCTCGAGTAGCTGGGACTACAGGCATGTGCCACTAGCCCAGCTAATTTTTAAAAATTATTTTGCAGAGCCTGGGTCTTGCTATGTTTCCCAGGCTAGTTTCAAACTCCTGGGCTCAACAGATCCTTCCGCCTCGGCCTCCCACGGTGTTGAGATTATAGGATTGAGCCACTGTGTCCGGCCAAAAAAGTAACATATTGAATGTAAAAACCATAATAAAAGTTGTAATGATTTTGTATATACTATGTCATTCTAAAATAATTTATGCATTTCCTTCTAAATATCTATCTATAAACATTAGTAAAGAAGTGGGAAAATTCTTTGTCCTGAAATTCATTTTACTTAATTAGCATCATACAGAAAGTCATTTATGTGATGGATGCTAAAAGGCAGGATTACAGTCCAGCAGATATTGATCATAAGAATGAAATGAGGCACAATAAATACCTGTGAATCATGAAATATTGACGCTGGATTTTATTAACTCCTACACAGTGATAATGTGATTGAAAGATTATGAATCCTATAAAGGAAATATATCTAACAAGCCCCTACTAACACAAACTCTTGACTCTCAGACCATCCACGAAGAGTCTACATTTAGAATTCATTATGTCTAAAGACAGCTATGATTAAAACTGAAGGCCAAAATCGCCCTCTCTGCCTACTTCTGAAAGAGCTTGCCTTTGTGAGCAGGAGGGGAAGGGAAGAGAGACAGTGTACCCAAGGAAAGGAGGGTGTTGGTGGTATAGAGAGAAAGGCATTTCTAGTGCCCAGGCACCACAATGAGAATTTGAGAATTGCCTTTATTGTCTATAGAACTTGTTATTGCTCTTGGGTTTTTGGCTAAAAAACCTAATAATTTACTCAGTTTTGCAGGGAAATAAGAAACGGGCCTTGAATCACTCTCCTTAATTCATTTAGTTGGATCTGATTTGCAGTGTATGTTAGTACTCCCTCTGTAGCAACTGAAACATATTAAAAATGACTCTAGAAAAAATATATGCTAGAAAGTGCTTCGGTTACTTTTTCCTTAACTAGGAGACCCCAAGGGCAAGATGATTAGGTCTCAAAATTTCTAGGAATGACATTTCCTTCTTCTGGGCAACTTGAAGGTGCTACAGACCAATGGAATATAAGGGATTCATTATTTAATGTACAAAATTCAGGCTGCTGCTTTAGGGCAAACAGAAAATAGTCAAAATTTGCCTCTATATAGAATGATAAAAACACCTTTAAGAAATAAATTAAGTCATAGGGAACTGGGCATAACTGAAGTTCCTAAAGCCAAAATTTTCACTTTTTCATTTGTAATCCAATTTGTGGTACAATTTTCCTAAATCCTACTTCTGATTATTTTTAAATTTTTCTTTATGCCAAATAAAACAAAGACAGAACTCTGCTAAAATTTTCAATGTAAATAAAAATTAAATCATTTAATAAATTATATTTGTTGTCATGCTAGTATTTTATGTTTACTCTTGTTATGTTTTATTTATTTTTGACTAATCCCCCATCCTGTGGGAAATGTTTGTTGATGCTGAAATTGCCACGAGCGATCTTTGCTCTATTTCCTTCACTTATGTCATCATCAAGTTCACCAATTACCCTATATTTTCACCCAGGTAGTTGACAAAGCATTGGATGCACCTAGCCAAGGACTGTTCTATGGCTCTCCACTAGAAACTCCCTCTAGACCAGGCTGACATCAAGCCATACACATTGGTTTGGTAATGAGCTACAAAATCCAGCCCTCCTTGACCTCGTATTTCTACATCTTAGTCATGTGACTATAATTAATTTTTTTTCTTATGTGTCTTGGTGAACTGAAGGTACATGATACTCATGGTATTCTCCTGATCTTACCACTAGGCACTGTGTCAAAAGACATAGAAATTGAAGCTGGGTTCCTTGAGAGCAGACATTATATCCTATTCTTCCCTTAATTCCGTTTCAAAACCAGTGACCGCAAGACATAGAAATACATGTTCAATAATAAACATGTAATACATAAATACATGTTCATAGACTATTGGGAGAGTCTCAGGATTTTGAAAAAGTTGTTTTGTAGTCCTAGCTATGCCACTTTCTTGCTCTGTGACTCTGGACACATTTCATAGTCTCCAAGAGCCTGAGTTCTAAATCTGAAACAAAAATGTGCATAAACGTTTTAAGATTCTCTTTCAGGCATAAAATTCTACCTAGATTTATCATTTCCACTGTGTAACAAAGTGGGACGATGACCCATTTTTTCTAACTCAGTGGTTTTCTGGAAAAAATTTAAAATGCATTTTTTTCAGTGTATCAATACATCCTGAGATAAAACACTGTATAGTCTCTACTTTGTGTAAAGCAAACATTTTCATTACTTATCTAAAGACTTAATCTTCTTTATACCAATCATCTGTAAGTTTGGAAAAACAATGCAACCGAATTTTTCATCCAGCTGTTTACCATACATAAACTTAGAAATCCTAAAATGCCTTATTGAAAGTGCAGTGATTTTAGCATTGGTAGAGTAACAGTCTCAAGAAATGAACGAAGCTTTAGTGACTCATCTTCAATTCAAGAGGAAGGGCTACTATTGTAAAATGTTGAGCTGAAAAATTCCAAACACAACTGAGATGAAGATATATGATTTAACATTCTGTTTTTTTGGTTTTTTTGAAATAAAGTCTCACTCTGTCACCCAGGTTGGAGTGCGGTGGTGCGATCTCGGCTCACTGCAACTTCCATCTCCCGGGTTCAAACTACTCTTCTGCCTCAGCCTCCTGAGTAGCTAGGATTACAGGTGGGCACCACCACTCCTGGCAATTTTTTTTTGTGATTTTAGTAGAGACAGAATTTCACCATCTTGGCCAGGCTGGTCTCGAACTCCTGAACTCAGATGATTCACCCACCTTGGCCTCCCAAAGTGTTGGGATTACAGGTGTGAGCCACCACGCCTGGTCTGTACATCCTAAAAAACCCCAGTGTTCTTTCTGCTGACTGAAGCTAATTAGTGTGGGTGATAAAAATTGGGCACACATATCAAACACAAATTGGCTACTTTGTCCAGCAAACTGCTTCCACCAAAGCTCCGGCTAGGAGCCACATTACACTGACTACTTGGCTCTTCTTTCCCTAAATGGATTTGGTTGTAGAATTGGAAAACCGGGCATACTTTGTTTTCAACAGATTAAATGTAATGGGTTTTATGAAGACAGTCTTTATATTTTCCTATAAAAAAGGTAATTAGTTAAGGGATTTTGGGGGTAGGAGAATGAGGCACACAGGGGAGTACTCATTTCAGGAAAAGCAATACTAACAAAATATTCACAAATATTTTGCTATCCCTCAAGCTGATGAATTAATCTTCTCGATTAGTTCCAGATAAATCCTACCATTTAATCTATTTTGAAAGAAATTAGAAGGCTATGGTTTCAACACTATGTTCAAGTGTTCCCTAACTTGTAAAATGGTAACATACGTGCTCTGGAATACTGCTGTAAGGATGACATAAGAGACGGTAAAGGAAAGCATGCAGAAAACTGTAAAAGCTTATAGGATTTTAAGTATAATTGTACAGTAATTACTGATGGTGAAATAAATGTTCCTTTATTTAGAACTTACGGATGTTTCTGAAGACTACATAGAATAAACAATTTAGATGTTCACACTCTGGCCTTGGCCTTATCACTTCTCCTTCCCCTCCTTGCTGACCCCACCCCTTTAATCTAACTCCCCCTAAAAGTGGCCACATATTGGGAGTAAAGAGTGTGGCAATGAACTTGGATCTACTTGGGGAGGAGGCCTCGGCTATTCAAAGAGTAAGAAAAACACAATGTTCCAGGCTCCTGATTCTCAAGCAACACAGTTACTTGGGGTATTTCTCACCAAGTGACCTGGATTTGAGGTTGGCAAGTGTTGCACACCCCACCTTTCTGGGTGGCAGAGCCATACGAGGCTGTTGGGCTGCACCTACCAGCTAATGGCTCTGTGGCTCTGTGTCACAAACAATTTGTTTCTACATCTCCTGGCATCAGGATCCAGGAAAGATGTCCACACTCATTACCCATGAAGGGAGTTGATTGCCTAAGTGATCTGCCTGCATTCTACAGAGTGGAGAAAAACTTATTAAAGATAGGTTTAGTCACAAGATTGCACTGTCAGCAGTCAGACTCTCCTCCTTTCTTGACTTTTCTTTCCCTCATTCTCTAATAGAATTGTGGCTGAACTCATCTCCTACTTGGATTATTTGTCTTGCATTGAAGGAGTCCTGGAAGATCTGTTCTGAAACTGGATGTGACGTGAGGAAGTCAAAGGAGATGTAAGAAAGTGACAAATTGCTGGCTCAATTCTCAGGAAGAGGTGCTGCAGAGGTGATTTGCAAACATTTGGACTTGTAAGGGTGATGATCCAGGAATCTGGGGACTGGGCTCTTTGCCTACATCCTCCCCCACCTTCGATCCCATTGCTCTATGCTACACCTGCAACAGCTTCCCATCTGCCTCTGCCCAAATAGCCTCCAAAGTGGAAATGCAGTTCGGTGGACGAGAGTTTTAGCATAATAATCCCTGGGCCTTTTTCTACGTTTATGACAGAAACAAAGTGAATTGCCAAGGAGCAGACCTCTCTCCCTACTAATCGGTTTAGAGTTATGTTGACAAAGTAGTGGCAAAATCTCTGGAAGAATCTCCCTATGAGCCTCCCTGAGCCTCCCAAACTCCTGTATCCCATGCATGCATAGATACCTCTATCACAGTCCTGGCTTTTGGGAAAGGAAGTGAGCATACAGCACCAATACTTCCAAAGTATTTAGACCTTTAGGCTATCACTGTCCTCAAAGTTTCAGCTTCCTTATCCATAAAATTCTGAAACTGGGCCACAGGATCTTCTAAGTCTGCCAACCCAGCCCTGAGGGCCCATGAAGATCTATACTGCTTGCTTTGGTGACAAAAATAAAAACCAACAGTTGGGGCTTGATTCCCCATGAGCCAATTGCTCTCTCAATAAAATCTAGGACCCTTAGTTCCTCCAGTATATGCCAGGCACATATTAAATATATGCCAAGTATATACTAAGTATATGTTAAGTATAATGCTAAGTATTATCTCGTTCCATTCTTACTGCAATCCTATAAAGTCTTTCTTGTTATCACACCCATCTGACAGATGAGAAAGCAGATCTAGACAGGTCACATACCTAATACAAGGTCATGTGACTAGCAAACTGTGGAGCCAGGATGTGCTTCACTGCTTTAGAAGTTCGAGTGTTTAAAATCCAGAATGTTCCATTCCATAAAAAAAGACATTCTATGTTTCTTATTTGTTTCCTAGGCTGGCCCATAAAAACAAAGTATTGTTTAGTGCCTCAGCATAAGTCTGAAACAAGACATGCATGGTAAACTAGTTTCTTGAGCCCCACTGTGCCCTTCTGAGCCCAGGAACTCTCGGCAGTTCAAACCTCAGACTCAGTGCTCTGAGGCTTCAATTTCACCGCAGACTAGAACTTGAGCTCAGATTCTGGAGACGAGAAACCTAGCCCTTCTGGCCTTGAGAATGACAAGCCTCTCCAGGAGCAAAGTCAGGAAAAGGCTGAAGACACCAGCAGCCGTTGAGAAATTAATCCAGCTGCAGCAGTCATTTATTTTGCTTTATAGGGTATCTTTTTTTTGCAGAACGATCTTAAAAATCCAGGACAAAGTATTTAACCAAATATGTAGAGCAAAAGACTGTGATGAGTTACCAACACATTTCTCACACTAGTAGGTTAAGACGATTTACTTGATATTTAGTAATAATCTATATGTAATTGTCCTTTTTTTGAGGATAGGGATATTTCAAGGTGAAAAGAGGTAAAAAAATGTGGTTGATCCCTACAATTTTTTGGAAATAGAGGAAGAAAAATGGACAAGGAAGTTCAGAGGGCTGAAGATAGGTGGTTTTCAGCTTTGCATCTTGATTTTTGCACTAACTAGCTCCATGATCTGGGATAATAACAAAGATAAAAATAGTGATAATAACCTTCATTCACTGAATTCTATGTGCTGAGAATTTGCTAAGTGCTCTATATGTATAATTTCCTTTAAGATTTAAAACAACACTATAAACTGGATGTTGTAAGTCCCATCTTAGACATAAAGAAACTGAAGTTGAAGTTGTGATAACTTGTCCAAGGCCACAAAGCTGTTGGTGGCTAAGTTAGTATTAGAACATAAATATGAATCCAAAACTTATCCCAACTGAATCCGAACTGATTACCTTCAGGCTATAACTGTCTTCAAAGTTTCAGGTTTGGAAAAGCCTGGAGGGAACTGAAGACTATTATTCTAAGGGAAGTAACTCAGGAATAGAAAACCAAAGATCATACGTTCTCACTCATAAATGGGAGCTAAGCTATGAGGATGCAAAGGCATAAAAATGATACAATGGATTTTGGGGACTTGGAGGGAAGGGTGGGAGGGAAGTGAGGGATAAAAGACTACAAATTGGGGCTGGCTGTGGTGACTTACGCCTGTAATCCCAGCATATTGGGAGGCTAAGGCAGGTGGATCACTTGAGGTCCAGATATGGAAAGTTCCTTATCCATAAAATTCTTTTTTAAAATTTTTCATTTCCATAGGTATTGGGGGAAACAGGTGGTACCTGGTTTCATGAGTAAGTTCTTTAGTGGTGATTTGTGAGATTTTGGTGCACCCATCACCCAAGCAGTATATATACTGAACTGAAATTTTTTTTTGAGATGGAGTCTTGCTCTATTGCCCAGGCTGGAGTGCAACGTCACAATCTCAGCTCACTGCAACCTCTGACTGCTGGGTTCAAGCAATTCTCCTGCCTCAGCCTGCCAAGTAGCTGGTATTACAGGTGCCTGCCACCACACCGGGCTAATCTGTGTGTGTGTGTGTGTTTAGTAGAGAAGGGGTTTTGCCATGATGGCCAGGCTAGTCTTGAACTCCTGATCTCAAGTGATCCACCTGCCTTAGCCTCCGAGCGTTCTGGGATTACAGGTGTAAGCCACTGCACCCAGCCCCGGTTTGTAGTCTTTTATCCCTCACTTCCCTCCCACCCTTCCCTCCAAGTCCCCAAAATCCATTGTATCATTTTTATGCCTTTGCATCCTCATAGCTTAGCTCCCATTTATGAGTGAGAACGTATGATCTTTGGTTTTCTATTCCTGAGTTACTTCCCTTAGAATAATAGTCTCCAGTTCCCTCCAGGTTGCTGCAAATGCCATTAATTCATTCCTTTTTATGGCTGGGTAGTATTCCATTGTGTGTGTGTGTGTGTGTGTGTGTGTGTGTACACACATATATATGTTATATAGGTATACACACATATATATGATATATGTGATATATATGTGTGTGTATACCGATATAACATATATATCATATATATGTATATATACCGATATAACATATATATCATATATATGTATATATACCGATATAACATATATATCATATATATGATATATATATATAAAATAATTTCTTTATGCGCTTGTTGACTGAGGGCATTTGGGCTGATTCTATATTTTTGCAGTTGCAAACTGTGCTGCTATAAACATGCATGTGCAAGTATCTTTTTAATGTAATTACTTCTTTTCCTCTGGGAAAATACCCAGGAGTGGAATTACTGGATCAAATGGTAGTTCTACTTTTAGTTATTTAAGGAATCTCCACACTGTTTTCCATAGTGGTTGTACTCGTTTACATTCCCCCCAGCAGTGAAGAAGTGTTCCCTTCAGAACCACAATGTGATACCACCTTACTCCTGCGAGAACGGCCTTAGCCATAACATTCGAAAACTAGGCCACAGGATCTTGTAAGTCTGTCAAGCAAGCCCTGGGAGCCCATGGAGATCTAAACATTTAGAAGAGGGAAAACCAATGAGACATTTTCAATTCTTTCTTTCTTGTAGACTGTGAGCACTCGCAAAATGAATTGAATCTGTATACAGTTACTACACACTGCCAAAATCTGATTTATTTTGGATAAGTGATGATTTCCAGAAGTACAATTCTCAGCTGACCATACGCTGCTATGTTCATTCAATTTAAAAACCTTGAGCAATTCTAGGTTTTGAAGTCCCTCACCCTGCCCTGCCACACCCCTGTAGCAGGAAAGAAGCTTTCCCAAAGAGGAGGAGATTTTACTTCAAGAGTTATTACCCGCTTAGTTGCACACACACTCAACACATTCTGAGTCTGACTGGTGGCTAGAGTTCTCAGGGGGCCAGCACTGGCTGGGGAAAGTGGAAGGAAGAGATATATTTTAGGCACCCATGGATAGCTTTGCTACAAAATGCACTGCACGGGCACAACACACTGAGTTCTGGCAAGTACAGCCCATGTTAAAGACAAAATACTCCACTAACTTGACTTTGTCTTTCTTGGACCATCTCAAATTTGGGGAACCTCTAGGTATCTGATTGCATATGTTCCTGGGTGCTCCTAAAGGTGCTAGGGGAAAGAGAAAAACATATGGCAATGAGTTGACTTGCAAGGCCTAGTTATAAGCAGAAATAAAGTTTTAGGTACGATCCAGATGTATAATTTGCTATAAAAACGGACTCGCAGGAATCCTTGGTGATTTCCCAGAAGACTGAGCCACTTGTCCTCTTTGCAATACGAGGGTGATTCTGGGTTTTCCAGACCTCACTTTGTTCAGGTCTGAGATAAGCCTGAGACATACACAATTGCTGAAGGTAACTTGAAGCAAGAAAAGGAAGGCCAGTTGCTCTATTAAAGGAGCTTCTGTTTTCCTCTAACCACAACCTGGGCAGCTGACAATTCTCCTTTTTCTTTCAGAGCAAGTAAAATGTTCTAGGTCGTGGTTAGGTTGTGACAGGCACCCGGATCAACAAGACGTCATTTACCACGATAAGCTGGAGGTCAACATCTCCTTATGAAAGGGCTCCAGGAACTGTTGAATAAATGCAAAATAACAGAAGCACAATATTTGAGTCCTTTAATATCTCTCATAAACTTTAATAATGTGATAATATTCAAACACATGGTAGTGTTTTAATGGTAACTACAGAAGAGCCCCTGGAAAACCTGACAAATGCTATCATAACTGGCCCTTCAGAGATGTCCTTCCATCTAGTCCATATTTGTCCTTTTGATTAGATTTTTAGTCCATTTGATCCTTCTTGAAGGAAATAAGGAGGATGTTGGAATAGCAATTTTCAATATCCAGATTCCAGACACATCACCCTATTATAGACAGAACTCAAATCCAAGGCATTTCTGGAATCTCCATGTTAATTACCACATTATCAAGTCCTGGAAGGACTATTGTATAAGGATTCTGAGTAACTTGATTCTCTTAATGAACCTGAGCCACCCAGACGATGGAATGAACAGCCTGTAGCCAGTCTGGGCTGCTGCCTCTCACCCCCGCAGTCTCAGAGCTTTGGCCTCTCCTGGGTTTGGCACATGGCCTGTCCTTTCCCATTGTCAGCCTCCTTTTCAGCGCTGTTTGGCATCCTCTTCAACGTGAACTGCCTAGAGTCTCGCCATGACCCTTTTCTTGACCCAGCCACTGCCTCGTGTGCTGCCGTGTCTGCTCACTGATCACCTCCACTGTCTTCTAATTTGTTGGTGCTGCATTGTTTTGGCTGGGTTTGCAACTGGAGCTCTGAGATCCCCAACTCTAGCTGTTTTCTGGGCTCAGCTATGCTCACCTAGACCTCATGCGCCTGCCAGAGATGAATCCAGGTGGAATTCCGTTGCCTATTTTAGTCAGGGGAACGTGGACTTCTGCTTTTGAGGATCTTCAGCCTACCCACCCCATCCATTTGATGCTAACACGTTTAGGTCAGTGCTTCTAAACTTTAAAGTGCATCTGCATCACCTAAGAAGTTTTTTAAAATGAGGATTCTGACTCAGTAGGTCTGGTGTGGGGCTTCAAATTCTGCATTTCTAACAACTTCCCAGGTAATAGCTGTTCTGCTGGTCCATGGATTGCATTTGAGTAGCAAGGCTCTAGGAAAGAGCCTTGTCCTATTAATCTTTGCAGGCCTGGAATTTCCACAGCAGTTTCACTGCCACCACTTGGGAAGCCCCTTCTACGTGTGAAGTAGTGAAGACAGAAGCATGACCACGACACAGTTCCCGCTCCTCAGGGTTCATAGCCTGGAGCAGTTTCCAAGCTCAGCACTGGATGTTGAGGGCTGATAATTTTTAGTCGTGAGGGAAGTCATGTGAAATGTAGGTTACTTAGCAGCATCCCTAACCTCTACCCACTAGATATCAATAGCGTCTTCCCAGTTTTGACAATCAAAAATGTCTCTAGACATTGCCAGATAGTTAAGAATCACTGGTATAGGGAGTGAGACAAATATATAAATTAATAACCGAGAGGATGGATCAAGTTATGAAGGTATGTACACACTATTCAGGAAAAGGGATTATTAATATTTCAGAGGCTGTGATAAGCATTTGACACACAGTATGTGCTCAATAACGTTTGTTAGATACACAAATGCACTGTGATGTCCCCACACTTCCTATAACAGTTTACCTTTCTGACTGTCTAATAGAAAAGAGTTTTACATTCCAAAGATTAGCATCTACTTCACTGACATAATTCACTTTCATGTACATGTTTGCCAAGTGTATTACAAGAGAAAGAAGCACACTTATTTTTTAGGATAATGCAGACAGAGTATAGACATTTGTAAGAAAATAAGACACTTAAATATATTTTGTAAAACAGGCAGTTTGTACTGCTTTTTTGACATTATATACACATTCCTATTAGATAACAACTAAGAGGAGCATTGTACATATTACTTGGTAAATGAATTCAAGCAGGATGGTGCATTTTGTTGCTTGGAACATCTTAAATGCATGCTCCTAAGCAGCTGTTTGTTTTCCCTTACAGGTTTTGGGAGGATGAATGTATTTCCAAGGAACTGTCTATTCTGGGATGCTCATGCTCTTATACAGATGCATTTGACATCTGACCATGCATAAATAGAAAGGCAAACCAGTAAGCAGATAAGCTTGGGGGAGCCCAAATAAGAGGAAAACCAGTGAGCATCCACATTTATGAAATGGAAAGGAGATGAGGAAAGCTCATTTCGAGCAGTAGCTCGAAATCTCAGCCTCAAATGGCAGGGCTGAGAAAAGAAATAATGTCAGCATTGGACTTACATAACAAGATGGCAAGTTGAAGATGTTTTGGTTATTTATCTTAATATAGAGGCAGGAATTGAGAAGGGTCTGACTGAGGCAGAACAAAAGGGCTGTGAGAATACTGAAGGTGTAAGGGCATTTAAGGATAAATAAAAAAAGGAATGGTTGTGGGGGGGCATAGCGTGGAATATTTCAGTGCAAACTTTCAGACATGTACTTGGTAAATGTTATTATCCCTTAACATTTTATAAATGGAATCCAAAATAGGCCAATGGGAAACATTCTTGGAAATATATACCAACTGGACAAGAATATTCACAGGTGCCAAAGGAAAGTGTGACACTTGGTTCTCATGCCAAAGTCAACAAGCCTTTGCCCAAATAATGGCAAATCTTTCCGTTTGGAACACAGTTTCTTAATTAAGCCCAATGTCAATTACTGCACATAAGTAGAAATCAGCAGATCTGAAGTCAAGGCCAGGCTCCATGGCTGGTTGGCTAGGGGGAGGAACATTTCTGCTCCAATTTTCCTATCCAGGGAATGGGGAAGGTAATACTTTCCATCAATCTATGCCGAAGGAATATTGTGATGAGTCAGAGAATAAATCTCTGATTTTTTTGTTTGCTTAATGAAGAGTATCACTGCATTTACTATAGTAAAGGCTTGTTCTGTTTTAGTCCATAAGTTGAAAAAAATCAATATATAGGATTCATGTATCCAAAATATTCACAAGAAAGGTCTTCAAGAGATACTTGCTCATCCATGTTCATAGCAGCACTGTCCACAATAGCCAAGAGGTGAAAGCAAACAAGTGTCAGTAAACAGATAACTGGGTAAACAAAATGTGATATACACACACACACACCCCAATATAACAGAATATTATTCAGCCTTAAAAAGGGAAGAAAACCCTGTCACATGGTACATGGTTGAACTTTGGGGACACTGTGCTAAGTGAAATATAGTAGTCACATAAAGGTAGACAATTTTCAGATCTGATTCGAGGGACAGCAAAGGTGGAGTAGAAAGGTCACTGGATATGCTGATACAACATGCTACAGAAAGTAACCAAAGACTTCGTGGTTTGAGGGAACCTGGGCCATTTCTACTAGACAGTAAATGACAGGAAGAAGCTTGGAAGGTTTTCTCTTAAGTGATGTTTAAGGCTCTGAGCTACCAAGACTTCTGGGAATCACCACCAATATCCTAGTGCTATACTTTACTCAGTAAGCAGAAGGAATTTCTCTGGAAAAATAAAATAAAATAAAAAAAACCTCTAAAGGTGTATTGGGCTCACAATTGTTTCCAACAGGGGCTCAGTCCTATGGGGGAAAGGGAGTCAGGTAGATGCCATGGAGATCAGACACCTGGCTGATTAGCTCCACCGGGAATGCTGCAAAGGGCAAAACTTTGTCATCCCATCTCTTTGTAGAAGCATCTTCTCTGGAGGCTTTTAAAAATAGGACTTGCTCTCAGCATTTAGAGAAGACAGAGTATAAATCTTCCTGGGGAGGAGTGGAAGAAATAACCTTCCAAAATATTTGGGGGACTGGGTCCTGTGGACAGTTGGTCTCCATAGTTAACTGGAGATGCTGAAATTGTATTCATGCAACCTAAAATGCTTAGACATGGTGAAATAACTAGTTGAACCAATTATTTTGCAGTGAAAAAAAAAAAAGCCTCACCAGTGAAATCCAACCTGTTTTGTTATTGTTGATGTTTCATTATTTTTACTGCATTTAGCTTTTGAGGGGACACATACCAAGGTGACAGTGCTTTACGTAAATTTTGTTTCTTCCTTATTTAACTTCTTAGTCAAAAGGTATTTCTAATATTTTAGGCAAGAGCTACATTTTTAACACAGGAATAAAGTTTGTAGATATTTACTGCAGCTCCCTGTTGCTGCTATCTCTACAGTAATCATCATAGCTTCTTCCCTAGGGAAAGAGTACTTCAGGCTTTGGAAGGCGCACAGATAAGAAGGATACGTGTTTTTGGCTGGAGCGACCTGATTCTATTATCTCCCTAAAATTGGTTATTGAAATATTCTCAAATGTCTAAGCAGGTCATATTGTGTAAATGAATGATCACTTGAATATTTTACTTAACTTTTTTCTTTTTCTTGAGATGGAGTCTCGCTCTGTTGCCCAGGCTGGTGTGCAATGGTGCAATCTCGGCTCACCATAATCTCCACCTCCCAGGTTCAAGAGGTTCTCCTGCCTCAGTCTCCAAAGTAGCTGGGACTACAGGTGAGTGCCACCATGCCCAGCTAGTTTTTGTATTTTCAGTAGAGACAGGGTTTCACTATGTTGGCCAGGCTGGTCTCAAACTCCTGACCTCATGATCTGCCCACCTCGGCCTCCCAAAGTGCTGGGATTACAAGTGTGAGCCATCGTTCCCGTCCTAACCATTTTTTATTGATATATAATTTACATATAATAAAATCCAACATATTAAAAGTGTATAATTCAGTGGTTTTTAGTATATTCATAAGGTTGTGCAACCATCACCATGCTCTAATTCCAGAACATTGTATTCAGCCCCAAAAGAAACCCTGTACCAATAACCATTCACTCCTGCTTTCCCTTCCCCTCAGTCCCTGGCAATCACTAGCCTACTTTGTATTTCTGATTATTTCATACAAATGGAATCACACAATATGTCGCCTTTTGTGTTTGGCTTTCTTTCACCTAGCAGAATGGTTTCAAGTTTATTCATGTCATACATGTATCTGTACTAACATCTTCCAAGCAATTACTGTGTCCAAGGCAATGAGGTGTTGAAGCTTTTCTTTTCTTCCAGATGTATGGAGTTGGTGCAGACCCAGTCCAGTCTTATGACGAGCCTTGGATGCCATGGTCACAGGCAGCACATTGACAGTGTAGCCCTAAGGGTTACGGGAACCCCAAGTAGTTTGGGTTAACCCAGTGAGACATGGAAAACTCCCCAGAACACAAGCAAGAAACAGGTCATAATTGAGAATTGAGGAAAGAAAGTGCAATACAAAGAAGGTGTTCAGATACACAGTTAAGATCTGACTCCTGGGTCAGGACAGAATGAATTAAGAGAGAAAGAACAGTAGGTGAGAAGAGGTCAGTGGCCAGGGATGTACACCAAGCAGCCAAGGATCTGTAGTATTTGGGTCTGTAGCAGCTGCCCTGACTCAGGCCATGTGACTTCAGAGTTCTCTGTCACAGAAGCATAGAATATTTGCACTGGAGAAAAATTTAGAGCTATATTCTTTAGCACCATGGTTTTGAAGATGAACAATCTGAGCTCTGGAGGGGCTAAGAGACCTCCCCTCAAGCTCACAAACCTTAGTGATCACTTCCTTCATCTCCCTCCTCTCAGTAGAATACATTTTCCACAATAGCTCACTGCCATGGGACCATGGCATGGGATCCCAACAGATGAATCTGGTCATATGTTAGTGCCAAAATGCAGTTTAGCAACCATTTACTCACATACCCTTATGCTATGTGACAATCAGCAGAATGTCTTAGATATTTTTATATTAGCTTAAAAAAAAAGTTTGATGTTCTTTGACCTAATTTTTATTGGTTTAATTGTCTAAATACCTGGAGTTCCTTTACATTTTAAATAAATTTAATAGTATCAATCTATAGGTTTAGAAACTGAGAGAAATAATTTGTATTGGTTAATTGTCTAAACACCTGGGGTTCCTTTACATTTTAAGTACGTTGAATAGATTAGTATCAATCTATAGGTTTAAAAACTGAAAGAAATGAATGAGGTCCCCAACATGTCAGTCAATGGGAATTAGAATAGTGATGACCAAAATATGCACATTAAATATCACGTAATGACCACTAAAAAACACTTGGTGTTCAACAGAATTGCAAAATTAGTAGGTCAAAAGGCATGACTCCAAAACCCTTTGTCATTTAACATTCAGAGCTGTAACTTTTAAATCAGTTTCTTCTAGCATCATTGCATAGAAAAAAATCATTTTTTCTTCAGAAAAAAAAGAAAATTAGAAATAAATAAATTTTAAAAATAGCCTTCAGATTAGTCAAAAAATTTTGATTCATTCCTATAATGAGAAAATCGAAGGCATTAATATGGTGGTATGATGTATATTTACTGAAATCAAAAGTTTAGTAACATGTTGAGTGAAATAAAAACTACAGAAGAATATTTAAAATTTGATGTCTTTATATATCTTACAAGTGTATATATTTATATTTGGGTGTATATACAAAGAATATATCTGGAAGGACATCCAGAAAGTATTGACAATTGTATCCCCAAGTAGTGGAATTATATAAGGATTTAGTTTCTGTAATTTTTTGTTGTTTTGTTCTCTTTATCTTCTATTTTTTTTTCTGGAACGAACATGGATTACTTGCATAATTAAAATATTAAAAATAGACTTTGTTTTGAATATTGCATTTACAAGACTGGTTCATTATCAGTTTCTACAACAAATATCATTTTAGAATCGGTAACAAAAATAAAAGCAAGTTGTCCTTATCGTCTCTGCAAACTCAGAAAATACTCAGTTCTACATCAAATATAAACCAGTACAAAGAGGCACTTGTGAAAGGAAACAAATGTTTGGGGACTTGACCTACTCCCCTTCCCTCCTCCCTTGCATCTCAAAGAAGTACAGCTCGTTCTCACTCCTTTTGATTTATTAAATCACCATCTTCTCCCTGGGCTAGACAAAAAATTCATGGCTAGGATTTACCCTCAAGCTTCAGGCTGACTACATTGTATTGGAAACAGGCAAGTCAGCTCTGTCTTGTTGCAAAGTTTACAGGAACAATAAACACACTTGCTGAGCTTATTGTTATCCACCTTCACCTCATAGGAAAGCCCTGTTAGTAGGGGACTTTGAATCACCTTCTTTGTTTACTCATGAAGTTGAAAGCTACAACAATAGATTATGATTATTTTCCAATAAAATAAACCACCAGGGTCGTTATTTTACATGATGCGCAACTGTGAGGGGTACTATTTTCATCATAGGTTATATTAATGGTGCCTCTTTGCTCATCACACATCCGCTAACAGTGGTCCAGGAAACTTCATCCTGTAACATTTTAATCAAATTCTGTTTTTATATTCAGTATTTGACTCTGAAGGGCATTTTCTCCACAAATTATAAAAGTATAAAAGGTTTTAGATAAGTAAAAGTATAAATATAAATAAATAAAATATATAGGTATAAATATGTGTATGGAAGCAAATTTTTCTATATATCCTGTATATTTCCTAAGTTTCTATAAGGATGGACTTCTGATTCTAAACCAATGGATCACACACATTGGAAAATACAAGATAAGACTGGATATCAAGTTAATCACATAAATAGAAGCAGAAGCTCCTACTTTTAAGATTTGGAATCATAGTGTGCCAGATATAATGCCGAACTTTATCAACTGTAGAAAACTATAGATTAGTTTTACATTGTATATTCTTTTCACAATTACTCCCATGTTCTAGACATCTATTGTTCCAGTTTTTTAACAGCTTTATTTGATGTATCACTGACATATAATAAACTGAACATAAAGTGTTCAATGTGATAAATCTAATGGGTTTTGAAATATATACAAACCTATGTATATGTGTGTATGAAATATATGTATACATACACTGCATATACTACATATATATACACACACAGATATATGTACCATTGCCATAATCAAGATAATAAACATATCCATTACCCCCCAAAATTCTCTTCTCTACCTATTCCCTCTCCAGGTAATCAATAATCTTGTCACTGTGGATTAGTATGAATCTCCAATAATTTTACACAAATAGAATAATCCACTATGTACTTTGGGGAGGGGAAGAAGGAGAGTCAGGCTTTCACTCAGCCTAATTATTTTAAGAGTCATCCATGTTGTGTGATATATAAATTGTTCATTCCTTTTTATTGCTGAGTAGTATTTCTGTGTATGGAAATGCTACAATTTGATTACCTATTCACTTGCTAATAGATATCTAGCTTGTTTTGAGTTGTACAAGTCTTCGAATAGCTATATGCTTTCTTTTCTGTTGGGTAGATACCAAGGTGTAGAATGGCTGGATTATATGGTAAGTGTATGTTTAACTTTTTAAAAAACTTTCTCCTAAGGTAATCGTATGATTTTACATTCCAACCAGCAGTGTAGTCGAGTTTAGGTTCCTCCATGTATTTATAAATATTTGGTATAGTCAATGTTTTTTTTTTTAATGAGATAGGTTCTTCCTATATTGTCTAGACTAGTCTTGAACTGCTGGGTTCAAGCAAACCTCCCACCTCGGCCTCCCAAAATGTTAGGATTACAGGTGTGAGTCACAGTACCCGGATATGGTCAATTTTTAATTGTAGCTACTCTATTCAGTGTGCATTACTATTTCATTGGGGTTAATTTACATTTCCCTAGTGACTAAATGATGTTGAGCGTATTTCCACGTGCTTATTTGTTAACATGTATTTTCTTTAGTGAAATATTTGCTCAAATATTTGATCAATTTTATGGTATGTTGTCTTAATTGTTAAATTTTGAGTGTTAAATATTCTGATATAAATATTTTGTTAGATATACTATTTGCCAATATTTTCTTTCAGTCTAGCCTGTCTTTTCCTTCACTGAACAACATATTTCAGAGTAAAAGGTTTAAATGTTATCAATTTTTAAAAATAGATAATGTTTTGGATAAAGAATCTAAGAAATCTTTGCCTAACCTAAGTTCTCAAAGACTTTCTTCACCGTTTTTTGAAAAAAAATATAATTTAGGTTTTTTATTAGGTTTCAGATATATTTGGAATTTGTGCATATAGTGTGAAGTAATAGATCAAAATTCATTTTTTATTTGCTGAATATAAATATTTCTGGAAGCATTTGTTCTGCACAGAATTGCCTTGTATTTTTGTTAGAATAACAACAACAAAACCCAAAACCAGTTTATTCATATATGTGTGGATCTATTTCCATAGTTTATTCCTTTCTAATCACTTATTTCTATTTTTATGCCACTACCACACTAGCTTAGTACCTGAAACAATAAAATAAATCTTGAAATCAAGTAGTGTTATCCTTTTGTTCTTCTTTTTCCCAGCGGTATTTTAGTTATTGTAGGTCCTCTGTATTTCTACATGAACTTTAGAAAGAGCTTGAAAAATTTACACACACACACAAAAATGCTTCTTGGGATTTTCACTGGAATTATGTTGAATCTGTAGATCAATTTGGGAAGAATTATTATCTTAAAAATATGATGTTTTCTGACCTGTGAAAGGCATATCTCTCCATTTATTTAGGTTTTCTTTAATTACTCTCAGGAATGTTCTTAATTTTCAGTGTACAAGTCTTGCCCATCTTTTGGTCAGATTTATCCCTAAGTATTTTATATTTTTTATGACATTGTAAATGGTATTGTTTTTCTAATATCAGTTTGCATTTGTTTCTAGTATTTAGAAATACAATTAATTTCTGCATATTAATCTTGTACCCTGCAAACTTGTTAAACTCCCTTACTAGTTTTAGTGGTTTTATAGATTTTTATCAGATTTTTATATAAATAATCATGTTGTCTATGAATACAGAGGTTTATTTCTGCCTTTCCAATCTGGATGTAATTTTTTTTCTTGCTTTATTGCACTGGCTAGCACCTCCAGTACAATGTTGAATAAAAGTGGTGAGAGCCAAGACATCCTTGCTTTATTCCCAATATTAGGAGAAAAGCATTCAGTCTTTCATTGTTAAGTATGATGTTAATTTTAGTTTTTTCATATATGTCCTTTATTAGGTTGAAGAACTTCCTGCTATTCCTAATATTTCTGAGAGTTCTTAATATCAGGGACAGATGTTGGGCTTAGTTGATTGCTTTTTCAATATCTATTGAGATGATCACATGTTTTCCCTTTTTTAGTTCCTCAGTATGGTGGTTATCAATACAGTAATATGGTTAACATTTTATTATTATTAATGCTGAATTCCAAAACATAATAATTTCTAGAAAAATGGAAGGTTAGTCAAAGTTGTGCCTCAATGATACTAGATTAGAGTGAGTAAGGTAAATAACCATTTTCTTTCCTAAGAATATTTTTTTTTTGTTTTGGAATTTCAGTTGGCTATCCCTGTTACAACTGCTTTTGTATCTATATTTGCTAGATCCAACTGGGTTAGTACTGAACTAGCATTTAAAACGGGAAAAAGAACAGTGAATTTTAAAGTTGGTATGTAACTTAAAATGTGACCCCAAATCATGATCCCTGCTTGAAGAATTGGTCAAAATAAATAAAAATTGATCACATGCTCTTTAATGTCACTCTCTTGTCTGAAATCAACCTTCAGGAATATTTATCTGAAGTCTTTTCATGTAGCTAAAGTGCAATCATCTTGGAGACGTATTTTCCAGTAACATGTCCCAGAGACAGAAATTTATCTAAATGTTATCTAAGTTCTTTACAGCTTTTGGCACATGGTGACAATGTATTAAGAAACAAAAGGGGGAAAATACTCAAAAGCTTCTTGCAATGAGAACATTTGTCACTGGTCTGTGTCATGAAATGGACCTGGGCATGCAACCAAGTTAAGTAATTACACTGGTCTCAGGCCAATTTAAATTGTGTACTATAGACCTTCTATGTAGAAAATAGTCCATAGGTTCTGCATACAAGCATCACATGCAAAAAACATGATATGAAAGTCTTTTGTTCCCCAAGAAGGACCTGAAGGTCTGTTGACAAGACAACCTCTGTGAGTACCTCACTGACATAGTATACATGGTAAAAAAGAAAGTGTCAGTTGGTTGTGATCATGATCAGTAAAAACCTATTTGGTCTATAAGCCTGGATCCAATCACACTGATATCATTCTGGACTCAACTGTCCTTTGTGGTTCAAGGACGTAAGAAAACTGAAGAGTAGGCTTGCAACTTGGATGTTGAAAAACAATTTATTGAAAGGAATACCACTTGAATAACTTTTACTACCTCCAAAAAGCAGTATGTTCTCTCTACTGGAAAACACCTAAATACACTCAAAAAGCTTACTGGAGGATTTTTTCCTATTAATTTGAATGTTGTATATGAACACAAAATTTAGTTAAATATTGATAGATAAGTTTGGTATTAAAAAGTCCACTTGGTTCATTATAAATATTAAAATTAGGAACATATGTTCTTTGTTTAAGCCTGATAAAGCTTTAGCTGAGCTCATGAGTTTTCACAAAACAACTTTTCACAACACAATAACGTATTAGGTCAAGGTCTATTGCCCTCCTGCAGATTTTGCCTGATAGTATTTTCATACAAACCTCATCACTCCTGCTTTTTCTCAGATCTTCTCTGAGCTTATTTCCTAATGCAAATCTTGATTTATATGCAGGGCCCTAACCTGGCTGTCCAAAATACCTCCCTCCCCCGATTTGTGTTTTATCTCAATACATTACCCAGTGGTGGTCCAGCATCTCAGAGTGCCCCACATGTAATCTCAGTCTCACAGGGATAAAGGAAAACAACCATACCTCAGGGCATTCATCACCCCTGAAAGTCCCTCTCCCCATCTTACCATGCTTTATGTTGTCATCTGGCTCATTTATTTATTTATAAATAGCCCTCCACTCAAATAACACTCCTGAAGGGTGGGGAATTTTTCTACTTTGTTCACTGGTATGCAGTAAGTGCTCAAACATTGTGTTAAACTAATAGCATTCAGTTTTAGTAGGATTGGTAGCATTAAAAATACATCTTCTAGAATTAAGATTGTATAATATGCTACTGAATAGTTCAGCTTCTTTGAAGGTATCCTTGGCAGAGACAAGGTTAGTTCTCCCTGACTCAAGCAGAGATATTGTTTTCTCAATTCTCTTGTTCGACTAACTCCTCTCTGTTACTTATTACTGGAGACAGACAGTATCCATCACTTCTCAGACTGATGCAAGGCAGTAGTAATAAAATAAGCTACATACATCATGTAATCATATTGGTTTTATGAATCATATTTTTCTGAATTAGGGAAAATAGTTGTTTTGGTTTAGGCTGGAGAAAAATTCTGACTCATGTCAACAAATCACTGACAAGGCAACCACTGATAGAAATAAAAAGCTTAAAGCAAGTTTTATTAGAGAAAACGTGCAACAACTCTACACAAACATTGATTATAGGCTCACTCGGTCTTCTTTAAAACAAAAATATTTTTAAAAAATGACTAAAATACAGAATATATAACTAGAAAAATAGGAATATTTATTTAAAATGACATACTGCATTGTGCTTTTTTAAAGATAAAAGCTATTTAAAAATGAAGCAAGCTCAATTTCTAATTAGGACACACAATTCCTCAAACTTTGTAAGTCTATTACCTTAAGTTGCCCTTACTTAAAAAATTAACTCTTATCTGAAAATTATGGCAATGTTTAAAGAAAACAGTAAATTTGTGTTATTTCCCCAATTTTTGAAATCTGCATTTTATTTTCATCATACTGAAAAGCTGATGCTGACCTTCGCTTCACTCCTCCATGTGGTATGTAGAGTTCTGTGAGGTCACTGCTGTGGATATTCAGTATGCACTAACAATGCAGATTTCCTGGTGGGTCAGGGCTGAGAAGATTGGAGAGCAACACTGAAGTGTATAACAAGAGACCAGTGCAAGCTTTGATTTGAAAGAAGGTGCTAAATATGGATTCATGGCAACAAGTACCATCACATGGGACACTTAATTATTTTTCTTTCTCTCTTTACATCTTAAGCAGGCAAAGTCAACTTGCTGCAACTGGGCTAAGTTTGGGACTGGTAAAAACAAAAAGTCATAATCATCCAGTGATTTTTAAAATTCTGGTGTGCATCAGAATTTCCTAGAGAAATGGTTCAAAATATGATTATCTGAGCCTCATCTCAAAACTACCTAATTAGAGCCTCTCCTGAAAGAGGCTGGGCATCTGTCTTTTAAAAACCTCATTCCAGGATATTGTTCTACTCAACACTATTCAAGAGCTGTTGGTTTTGACTCACACTTCCTATGTACCAAGGATCATACTAAATCACTTCTATGTACTACGTTAGCTAATTTAATGATCCTACAATTCTAGGATTTAGGTATTATTTTTATATCTATTTTACAGAAAAAAAAAAAACTTTATAACTTTTCCAAAGCCATGTGACCAGTAAGTGATGAAACCAGAATCACTGGACTTCAAATTGCACACTTAACTCTTACACAAACTGCCTCCAACCATATGGAGTATAGTGCCCCGTATAAATGTAGACCATTGCTGTCTAAGTAGAACCTAGAGATATTTATAAAATTCAGTCCCAAAATAGTGCTACTATTTTTATTTATTAAGTGCAATTGATGAGGAAAATATCTGCATTGAAATTCAGTCTTTAGGACTCCGGAAGTTACACAAGGCTCTATCACACGAAAGCCTACCAGCTATATCAAGTGCCTACTGTGTGCGACGCTTAGGAAAGTTATTCTCTGGAAGTTGTTCTTTTTTTTTCCCTCAACTTTTCAATACAATGTTTGAGGGTAAAATTGCTGTCTGGGGCAAAGAATTTCTGCAGATGTTACTGTTACTAGAATGTGAACAATGATTCTGTGGATTTGCCACTGCTATAAATACACCAACTGGAAAGCTTTCAACTCCCAGGAAACAGGATTTGGAAAGTAAGACAGGAATACCCAGCTGAGAACGTAATTTAGGTAGACACAATGAGCAAGCCTCAATTCCTGGCATACTTCTGTTAACAGGCAATGTGGGAATGGCTTTATTTCACCTCTGAGAGAAATCCAAGTGATGGATTGTTTTATGAGATGCGTGTGATCACAATGAGAATTTCCAGTTTCCTAAACAGAACACTTAGCAAGTGTTCATGAAGCTTCTAGCAGGTCACACCATTTTAAATGCAACACACATAGCTCAACACTGACTCTCTTTAAGTTTGCTTTCTTTCACTATGCTCGGAGATACAGGACTAAGGGACCCACTATGCCTCATTTAATGTCATCAGGGTTTTTAGTCTTCTCACTGGTTTTTGGAAGCATGGATTTTTGCAGTTCCTAGTCAATTAATTCTTGGAGCTTCCTTTGTCACCTGGTTGATCCAGCTTTGGTAGTACTAAATTCCTCTCTAGACCATACGTTCTTTATCAGAGATGTTCAAAACACGTTTCCTGAACAAATGATTAAGTGAATGAAAGAGTATATGCCTCACTAAGCAGCACATCTCATACTCTCATATATTATATATGAGCAGTTCTGCCTGTCGCAAAGCTCCTCCTTATGTTAGGCATGACAGTAACATGAAATCTTCATTTGATTCTGCCTTTGGAGAGCTCTCCAAACAATTCTTCCCAAGGACAACCATTTTAGTAGCTGAAAGAAGTTATTATGAACTCCCGAGTCCTAATTATTCTTCCACTTTCTTATCAATTTCTTAAATAATATGACTTCTAGATATATCACAATTTTGTTCCTCCTTCTGTGGAGAGAGCTTGCCAATGTCATTATTAAAAAGTGGCACTAAAAACTGAACACAATATTGCTGATATGAACAAGTGGATGGTTCTCCATCTTAAATAGGGATTATGGCACCTCCCTTTTAAAGCTGTTACATAGAAATAGAATGATGGTCAAATGCCAAGGGCACAAGAGTTTAAGAGATGGGACTCAATAAATATTGGTATTTGTCTCCGGTGTCATCATTATCATCATTACCATCACCATCATCTTCCTATTACCTAAGTCTCTCACAGCCTGTATAGTTGCAGATGTTTTTTATTTAATGTAAGTGCCACATACTACATTTGTAAATACACATACATTGTTGTCCCTTTCAATGAATTTCAATACTTTTTTTTCAATGCAAAAATAAACATCCCATGTCTTCATTAAAATATGGATTAAAGATTAGCCAGGGAACAGGAGTCAACCTTGTCCCCCAACATGACATTATTCTCCAAACCATTATGTCCACTGCCCTTAGTTACTGGTCCAGTTTACCTGGGATTAGCTGATGGATTTCTGAAAATATAATTTACTTTTTTGACGAGTTGTGTGTGTTTCATGTTGTGGATAACCCTAAACAAATAAATGTCAAACTACAATTTGATGTCAAAAAATAAGGAAGAATGGGATTTGCCTAAGATCAGAGGTTTATTAAATAACAAGGAAATAGCTTTCAGCTATATTAGGTATCTTAAAACTCTTAACATTGTTTTGAATTCACTTTGATGTGTGTCTCATTGTTAAGAAAAGTGTTAAGACAAGTGAAGAATGGTTTGATGTTAAATGGATCATGCAACACAGGAGATCATATTTAAAAGGGAGGTTTTCCTCCATTTTCAATATTTCCTAAACTTGATTTCTTAAGAGTCTTCTCAAAAGAGCAATTTATGAACTCTTTAATGGAAATGCATTAAAATAAAATGTGGCTGACCTCTTCTTTCCTTATGGTCTCAGAACACTCTATCAGTCACTACTCAGAACAAATTAGCCAATTTGGCTGTGAGTTACCAACAGTTTTTATCCCTTCACTCCAACAGCCTGGATCCCTGAACTGCCCCCTCTAACCATGCAGGCGGGGGACCGTGTGTGAGACAAAGCCACGCAAGCCACCGAGAAAAGGCTGTAAACTCCCTGAATTGGGAGTTAAAAACCCTTTGTTCGATTTGGCTCTGTATATTTTTCAAGATCATACATCTACTTATGATGCCAATGAATCAATTTCCTCATCTACAAATTAAAGGGGATATGAGACGTCTTTGTTTGCAAAGTCTTTCTGTCATACAAATCCAACAGCTGTATATTTTCCTTTTCAAATAATGACTTTAACATCTCATGGAAAAACATCTGTTAAGGAATGTAATTGTTTTTTCTGAAATCTTGGTGTATGGTTTGCACAAGTAAATTAAGACATTTATAACCATGTATATCATTTCTAACTTGGATTATATTTTTCAGAGAAGAAACTAAACCTCAAGATTTGCATGCTAAGGCAGACAGTGATCTAAAAACAGACCAGAAGGCTCTCAGTAACACATGGGGTCTGTGGGTCCTTACCATCTGTATTAGTCTGTTCTCATACTACTAATAAAGACATACCCGAGACTGGGTCATTTACAAAGAAAAGAGGTTTAATTGACTCACAGTTCTGCAGGGCTGTGGAGGCCTTAGGAAACTTACAATCATGGCAGAAAGGGACGCAAATACATCCTTCTTCACATGGTGGCATAAAGGAGAAGTGCCGAGTAAAAGGAGGAAAAGCCCCTTATAAAACCATCAGATCTTGTGAGAACTCACTATCACAAGAACAGCATGGAGGTGGCCACCCCCATGATTCAATTACCTCCCACCAAGTCCCTCCCATGACACGTGGGGACTATGGGAACTACAATTCAAGATAAGATTTGGGTGGGAACACAGCCAAACCATATCACCACCCATGTAAAAAATCACCTGAGATACTAGTATGTAAAGTATTTTCCACTCATTTAATCAATTCACAAGCATTTATTAAACCTCTACTGTCTGATTCAACTAAGAAATTCTGCTGTCACTCATTAGTCACCTTAGGGTATGCTGGTGAATCTCTAAGCAAATGGAAAGGCCTATGATGACTCTCACTAGAATTGACATAGCAATTATTCACAAAGTTCACATATTTTTAGCAGTATGTCAGTTTCTTTGACCTTTTTTACCCATATTATACTGCACTGGATGAGCTTAAGAAAAGATTATATCAGTAATAATTTTAGGAAGGCTGCTGTGTGGTTTTGCATAATAAGAAACGGGTTTTCCAGGTATCCCTGGGTTCATCAGCTAAACTTCTTGAATCAGAAAACTAATTTATTCACCCTTTTTTTTTGTTCCAAGGAACTACCCCAATATCTTCAACTCAGTAGGTAATCCATATATAATTTTTGAAGGAAAAGGACACCATAATTTTCTCACATTTAATGCCTTCACAAGCTGGGCAATGTGGTTCACACCTATAATCCCAGTGCTTTGGGAGGCCATGGTAGGAGGATTGCTTGAGGCCAGGAGTTCAAGGCCAGCTGGGCTACATAGAGAGACCTCATCTCTACAAAAGGTAAAAAACAAAAACAAAAACAAACAAACAAACAAACAAAAAAATTAGATGGGCATGGTGGTACACACCTTTAGTCCCAGTAAGTCAGGAGGCTGAGGCAGGAGGGTCACTTGAGCTCAGGAGTCTGAGGCTGCAGTGAGCTGTGATCACATCACTGCATTTCAGCCTGGGTGACAGACCAAGACTCTATCTCTAAAAATAATAATGGTAATAACAAAAATAATAATGCCTTCACAAGTATCTATAAAACCAAGTTTGAACACTATCAATTTAATAAGAAATAAGATGATTATAATAAATGCCACTTATATAGTGCCTACCACCATTTATTGGATAACACACACACATACACACACACACACACACACACACACACACACACACACACCCCACAGAATCTCATTTAATCCTTAGAGCAACTCTCTCTGGTAGGTTTTATAATTCATATTTAAAGATAAATAGAGACATATTTAGCATTGTTCAGAAAAGACGCATATTCCATGTTATTGTTGCTAAAATTTTAGTTCAATAATTTTTATAATTTAAAATTCAAGGATTATATAACACAAACTAATGATGGACAGACAGAGATTACTGACAGAAGGTAGGAGTATTTACAGAAATATTCTTATTGGTAAAGCAACATCATATAGGCAACTATAATGCTTTTGTTCTTGAGCTTCCAGTGTCTTTATCACAGAAAAATTACAAGATTGATAATAATTTTTCTTAAATGGCTGTGAAGACTGACATCCATTGCAGTGTTTCCTTGATAAATAATCATCCTGGATTTTATCAATATTTTCCTTTCATAATTTGATATACAAATGGATGTAACTTAAGACTTTAAGACACTATTACTGTCCATAAAAAGCTCACAGGTCTTGCAAATAGAATTATCATGTCTGAGTCTCAAATTATTTCTTCACCTGGTTTTTAAAAAAGGTCAATTTCCTTAGCTAAAAATAACTCTGAGTGATTAATCTATTCAACATTAAACAAATCTGGATTCTGACTTACTTGCCCATCCTAACTTCTTTTTTCAATCCCCAATTTAAATTTCTATTAACACTCATTCCATAAATATTTGTCTGGCAAAATTCAAGTACCAGGAAACAGCATAATGCAAAATTAACAGAGTGGCACTATAAAGGAGCATATGACCAAAACAGCTGCAACTCAATGATTATCTGTCCCAATGCCCAGTTTTTAAAGGGGGAAACACAACAAAAACAAACCCTCCTACCCAAACAGCTTCCGAGAGTGTTTAACTAGATCCTAAATCCATTGCTGAGATTTAGAAATATTTTTAAATGTTTAAGTGACATGAAGTGATGCCAGAAAACTCGTTCTCTTATCAAGGTGTATATTTCACTTATGAATAGATAGGAAAATAGTACGAGAAAGGTGTTTCAGGAGTTTAATTTAAAAAATATAAGAATTTTTCAAAGTCTCTACAAAATTTTGCTCATTTCCATGCATACTTAACTTATAAATAGAGTTACTATGCCATTTATATTCCAAATTGCAATGCTTAGCAAATTAAGGGGGGGGGGCTGTTAACAATTATAATATGTGTAAACCAAGATTGTCTCATGAAAAATGCGACATACAGTCGCCCTATTTATAAATAAATTTATGTAAAAAGGAGACAGAGATATTCTAAACAGAAATCCACGGGATTGAAATATGATGAGCTAAAAAGAATTAGTGAAGAGGTTTTAACTTTTAGATGGACACTGGGTTAAAAGTAAAGAGGTAGCATGAATTGATACTCTAAGTGAGAAGGTAAGAAGGGCTTACATTTTTAAAGAGGGGAAATGCTCAGAAAAGTCAAGGAGTGGGAATTACATCCGGTTTTGAACAGACAACTATAAAATGGGGTTCAAAAAAAGATGGGGCTATTTCAGAGGCACTTCCTAAACCTACATGGCAAGATTATTTAAATTTCCTGTTGTACACTTAAATAGGATCAAACATTCTATTTCTTTCCTAACTCAGAAGTATTCTTCCCCTTGTTATCACTATGAAGGGAAATATCATAGATCCCTGTTCTAAATATGACTCAAAGTGAAGTAGCTCATTTGTTTATTAAAAATGTAGGGTTTTAGTCTCCACAAAGTGGCCATTTTGTTCACCCACTGGAGAGAATTAAGTTATTAGTTTCTCTCCCTCTCTCCCTCTCTCCCTTCCTTTCCCTTCCCTTCCTTCTTCCCTCCTTGTCTTTCTCTCTCTCTTTTAATCAGAGGCATCAATGTCTCAAATCTAAAGTTTATCAGGAACATACTACTTTTGATTCCCCACAAAGGCTGCATCTTGCCAAGTTCTTGGTTGAACTAGAAATGTCGCAGTAGCATGTTTTGCTATTAAAGCACACCTGGAGGAAAAGAACATCTTCTGATGGTGCAGTTGTTTCCAGATGACCTCCTTGCAGTGCAACAACCAAATGACTGCAAAGATGATGTGGCTGAGATATGGCCCTGAATCTCTCCTCTCCATGGGCCCTTCTGTATCCTAACAGCACTTCCACACTCTCTTCTTCTCCAAGGAATCCCCACCACATCCCTTCTCACTCTTTCCTTAATAATGATCCAATTTATTTACGTGAAGGCCCACTTCCTCCCCACAGACAGAGTCTGTGGAGAAAAAAAAAAAAAAAAACTACAATTAATTCCTTATAGAGAAAACAACTTGTATTTTCTCTTTTATGACCAGAAAAATAGCAGACAGTTTTCCTTGTGAGGCTTCAGATGGATGCTCAGTGATGTAGAAAGAGCACAACTCTGCCAGCCCTAGTAAGTGCCATGAAAATACTTGACCTTTTGAGGTAGGGCAGGAAGAGAGGGCTGCCAGGCCCCGGGAACCAGGAAAAAGTCTTAGCCTGGCCCAGGGATGCTGCTTTTCCCTTGCAAACCAGTGGAGCAGATAAATAACTGAGCTAATGATATCCCTGAGAAAGGCTAGGCATAATGACTACATTTTCTAGAAACTCATTATTCAATTTATGAGCAACCTAAGCATATAAGAAGGCTGCACCTTTTCATATTTTATATTTCATTGTTATATTACATGTTATATAATAATACCATTAAAAAATTGGGTCAGTTTCTTTCAGATCCAGTCTTAAAACCTGAATCAATATAACAGGTGTTTGATTTCAGTCATAAAAAATAAGCATCTCTTGGGCCAGGCGCAGTGGCTCACGCCTGTAATCTCAGCACTTTGGGAGGCCGAGACGGGTGGATCACAAGGTCAGGAGATGGAGACCATCTTGGCTAACATGGTGAAACCCCATCTCTACTAAAAATACTAAAAATACAAAAAAAAAAAAAAAAAAAAATTAGCCGGGCGTGGTGGCAGGCGCCTTTAGTCCCAGTTACTTGGGACTGATATTCGCTATTTCTTTAAGTTTCACTGTCCTTTATAAGTTACCTAGAATGGGTAAAAAGGTAAAATGCACATTAATGTACACATGAGAGTTCACTGCTGGGCCTCCATAATGTCAAGAAGCATGAGCTGCCTTCTTCACTCGCCCACAGGGAAAGTCAGCAACTCACCTGTCCTGAGCTGACTGACAAGCAGATGTATTGCACCTTCCATCAGCAGCTGTGCAATCTGTATGGTGGTGAAAGTGAGGATCATCTTGTCTGGATTTTGGAGACAGGCCTAGGTAGCACAGCTATAGGACGCACTTATTTGCACCAGCCTCTTCGAACTCAGAGCTAGGGACCGCAGCATGGAAAAGGCTACTGGGGTGCCTGCCCATACTCTCTGTATTCTGTTTACCCCTTATTTTGTACTTGTCTTTGCCTGTGATGCTAAACCTCCTATTTTTGGTACAGTGTACTATGTAAATCAAGAGAACAGATCTCCTAGCCAAGACCACCTCATAATATAGATTAGAGGAAAGATCAAAAATAGTCATAGCTTTTGAAATCACAGTGCTTCTATTTGAAAGGCTCCAATGAGCAGCAGGGAAGAGATTAAAAAAAAAAAGGTGAAGAAAGGGAACATCAGAGAGGAACATCAGAGAGAGGGAGACACACTTACTGTTAAAAACCTTTCTTCTCTGCCTTGGTCTTTTCTTGTCACAGCCCACTCATTTTGCTTCCCCACCTTCCTTCTTAACTATCCTCCTCCTCTCTTTCTCTTTCTAACTTTTGAACTGCCAAGAGTTAAAAGACAAGGTGGTCCCCTTGTCCAAAATTAAGAGATGAAACAAACTGCTGGTATTGATCAATGGTTATGGTCATCACTACTATGGGCTACTAATGGTTCTTGACAGCATAGTAATGACTTGTATATTTAAAGAGGACTCCTTTCAGTCACTTCCAGGGAGGACTGTGTTTTAAGTATTCCCTTAATCTAATCTATTTGATCCATTTAAACTAACGATGTAAATTTAAAGATGATTGTGTGGAAACAAGAGAAGGATCCTAACCAGACTGCAGAGGTATTGATCCCAAGGTCAGGGCTCATTAGTAGAAATCTCTAATGGTCCAAGTAATCTTCCAAGCTCACTGCACAATATAAGGTCCTCTGTAGGAAACAAAACATTACTTTGGTGTAAAACAACTTGTAACAATAATAGTAATATAATACAGCTATTTTAAAAAGAAAAGAAACTACTTGCAATTCTACTACTGTCTTAAAATTCGTAATTTTAATTTATTCCCTTTCAATATTTCTCATATGCATGTTATACATTTGAAACCTATAGTGCACCAATAATTGTATGCCCTGCTTCTTCTTAAACGATAATTACATTTCTAATTTAATAGTCTTCGAAGTTTTTAAAAGTTGCATGATTCCACTGAATGACATACTGATACAATTCACATGAACATTCCACTGTTACAATACTGGACCTTTGAATTGTTTTGAAAGAACTCTGTGAAGTATGTTTGTGCATATGACATTTTAACATTTCACATTATTCCTGTAGAAAAAAGTCCCAAAAGAGGCATTATGTGTCAGAGGAAATAACTGTTTCATGACACTTAATACCTGTTGCCAAATTTCACAGCATAGCTTTTTTAAAAACGTTTTGAGCATGTTCTTTCTGCAAATCACTTTGCTAGACTGTGAGGCACAAATGAATGAGTTTAAAATACAGTGTTTCACCATGGAATACTATGCAACCATAAAAAAAATCATGTCCTTTGCAGCAACGTGGATGCAGCTGGAGGTCATTATCTTCAGTGAATTAATGCAGGAACAGAAAATCAAATACTGCATGTTCTCACTTATAAGTAGGAGCTAAACACTGGGTACACATGGACATAAAGATGAGAATAATAGACACTGGGGACTCCAAAAGGAGGGAGGGAGAAAAGGGCTGAACAACTACCTATTGGATATTATGGTCACTACCTGGGTGATGGGATCAGTCATACCCCAAACCTTAGCATCATGCAATATACCCATGTAACAAACCTGCACATGTACCCCATGAATCTAAAATAAAAGTTGAAATTATTTAATAAATAAGTAAATAAATAAATACATGCATAAATAAAACTGAAAAAAAAAACAGTATTTGCCCTGAAAATCATATAATACAGTTGGGGAAATAAGACATACACATGTGAAAAGAGAACTAACTATACCAACCACAGGAATTCAGGGAAGAAAGAAAAAGATTGTATTTAGCAAAAGAAGGTAAAGAGTTAGACTTTTGGTATATTCTTAGGTTTGGACGAGTTGAGGTAGAGACTATTCAGGTTGATAAATAGAGTAATAAGAAAGGAAATTAACCATTCCAAGGAATTTTCTGTGACTCAAAAGCACTATGTGATTAAATTTAACATATTATCCTGGTCCACATAGTCTCCCCAAGGATCAGTCCATTATTAGTAATAGTTATTCTTTCACCTTTGTCCTTGAAACATCCACTTCCCCTGTTCCATTTGATGTGATACTGTGGAGGTTTATCTCCTCTGCCTCTAATCACTCCTTACCTTCTTTCTTTTAAATTCATCTTCCTCCAACCACCACTATGAGAACATTTCTTAAAAGTTCTCCTGCAGTTTTCTCCTTCTTTGTATATTTCTGTTGGTAATGTCACCTGATGACTTAGCTCTTGTCATTACTTCTTGCTGCGAACCCCCCAATCTCTATTTTCAGCTCTCAATTCTCATTTTTGGTCTCATACATACATTTTCCACTGCCTCTGACAGCAGTTTAAACTAGATATCCAAAACTGCACTCTTTCTGTGGTCTCTAGGTAATCTGAAAGCACCACAGTTTGTAAGCGTGTCATCTTCCAGGTCTCTTTCATCTTCATAGCTCACACTGAATCAGTTTCCAAATTTGGTCCCAGCTTCCCAGTGACTTCCAATTTCCTCCTATTGTAGGTGATCAAAATCTCCCACCTGGACTATTGCAAGGGCTCCCATCTGATCTGCTTGCCTCCAGCTTCAGCCCCTTCAGTCTGTGCTCTACACCATTACCAGTTGCCTTTTAAGAGCACAGAGTAGATTATGTCACTTGTCTACCCAAGGACTTCCAGCAACTCTAGAAAACCAGCAAGGCCCAATTCAGACACATTAATGTGTCTCTCCTGGTCCCTTATGGTTTCAACTCACGCTACTTATTTTCATCTCCTCACACTACAACCTCACACACACACACACACACACACACACTGGACTATTTAAAATTCACTGAAAACAGACATAAACTTTCACTCAGCCAAACCTTTATTCCCGCATTTTCCCTTGAATGAATACTGTCATATTCTCTGGCCCATTGAAACCTTATACAACTGTTAGGTCCAACCAAATGTTATCAGTTCCAACAATCCTTCCCAGACCTCTGTCTCCACAATCTGAAGTACTATTAACTTCCTGTATTTTATGGCACTGAGTAGTTAATTTTCTTGCTGCCTGTGCAACTCAATGTTCCCTTTCTGGAGGCCAACTTAATAAATTCAATACATCCTAGTGTGTTTAAATTTTTTAATCTCTTTGGCCAAGGGCTGAACTTCCTCTTGCTGTTTGTTAAATGGCTATTGGAAGATCTCTTGCTAAACCTGAAAGTGTTTAAGATGTTCGACAGAATCCTCATTCACAGATGTGAGAAAGAGTAAGAGATGGGAAAATAAAAGGATTTAAGTTACTAATGATTTTTCTTTCCAATCAGCCCTATGACATATCTTCAAAACCAGGCAAAGAATTCTCATCACTTGTCATGACGAGTCCCTTAGCAAGGATAGGGTGCTGCACATTCAAGTTCTTGTTTTAGGCTCTTGCTCCCATCCCAGGCCCTTGCTTAGGTTTAAAGTGAGAACTTTAAGCAGAGAAGACTCCCAGGTTGCAAGTATTCCTCAATCCCACTGCATGTGATGCTGACTGGAGTCCTGGCACACTGTCATAGATCCTAGCATAAAAATAACCTGAGGTAGGATAGAGGGGAAAGAGAGGAAGGGAATTTATGACCAACCCTCCGGCTTTATTTATCACTTACCCTGGGAAAGTACTATGAAATAAAAAGGGGGGGAAAAAAAGACAGCCAAGCTATTTAAAGGGCAGGAGCTGAAACTTCAGAAGCATAAACTAATGTTTCTAAGTAAAAGAGGGTGTGGAGCATAAAACTTTTCAAAAAGTAGATGCTAGATGCATATCTTAATAAAACTGAATTTTAAATAATATTTTTGAATGGACTATCCTACCCTATTTATTATGACTAAAGGTTATTCCCAAGACCCGTTCTAACTTCTGATCATTAGAAGGTACCATATTTTTCCATTTGCATAGTAGAGGCAGGATGATAGTTTATGTTTTTGACTGAAGTGAGACTATTAAAGGAAACACATTAAAATGATGAGGATAAATGGTCATGTCTCATCAAGGCCAGTCCTTCCTGCCATTCTTTAAGCTGAATTCCCATAAAATTTAGTTTTACTTCTTTGAAAACTATGTGTGTTGTTGGACTAAATATAAGAAAAGAACAAAACCAACCAGTGAATAATAAAGGCAATGTCTAAGGCTGACTACATTTGGTATATTAAAATAAAGCGGAAAGCTAGAAATACAAGAGTAGTATTCCTTTATGTTTTCTAATTAGTCATTTCTGATGTTTTCCCTGAATTTACACATCAGTCCATTATTCCAAGCAGGGACACACACACACACCCATCAATAAATTACAATTATAAAGAGAGGTAATTGTCTATATACAAAATAAATATACTACTAGTTGCTGATAGTTGCAAAGGTAAATGTGGAAATTCTCATCATTTTACCAATTACCAGCTCATAAAGGAAAAATAAAGTTAAAATATATTCTCTTGTTTGCACAGACTACTAAATAATTGACTGATCATGAATAATCAAGTAAATTGAGGCATTCTGGAAAAATGACAAATGGCAAGATTTACTGCCTTTGGAATCTACGGCATTTGCTAAATATAACTTGCTTGTAACTACAGACAAATATCTAATCTAATACAATCAAGTTAACTGCAAACCAGAGCCACATACAAAATTGAACGAATGAAAATGTCTCAAAAGACAATAAATACTTTCTTTTTTCCAAATGAAATAAAAATCTTATGACAGGTTCTGAGGAGTACAGGTACATGCTAGGAGCAGGCCTGCAAACAAGGGTTCAAAATCTTGGCTCTAAGCCTGATTCCTCCCTAGGAAAATGAGGGTGATATTATCTATGGTATGAGATTGTTATAAGAATTTATTGAGATAATTCAGTAATTGCCATATAGTGTGCTAAGCTTAGTGTCTGGCACATAATACATTATCAATAAATGTGTCTTATCATTACTATTGTCATTATTTATTACCACTAATGAGAGGCTAAAAAGTGAAAAGTCTAACTAATGCTTTTAACTTCATTTTCTACAGAATATTCATAGAACCATAAAACACACACATATAATGCCTACTATATTTGGTACTTCTCTGATTCACTTCTATGACCCATTTTAATGTATATGCAACCCTATAGTAAAGAACCTTCCCAGGAGAATAAAAAAGTGCCCTTTATGTTAGCAAAATTTTATGTGAGTTAACTGCATTAAATAGGATGACTTTTGCACTAAAATTAATCATTTATTTTTCATTAGGGTGGCTTTTTATTTATTATTTTTTTTTGAAGATGGAGTCTCGCTCTGTTGCCCAGGCTAGAGTGCAATAGTGCGACCTCGGCTCACTGCAACCTCCACCTCCCGGGTTCAAGTGATTCTCCTGCCTTAGCCTACCGAGTAGCTGGGATTACAGGCGGCTACCACTGCGCCCATCTAATTTTTGTATTTTTAGTAGAGATGGGTTTCGCCAGTTGGCCAGGCTGGTTTTGAACTCCTGACCTCAGGTGATCCACCAGCCTTGGCCTCCCAAAGCGCTGGGATTACAGGCGTGAGCCACCGTGACCGGCCTAGGATGGCTTTTCTAAATATTTTCATCTATGACAATTTTTCTTTCCATGTATTTATTTATTTTGAGACAGTTTGAGGTTACAGTGAGCTATGATCACACAGTCTGGAGTGCAGTGGTGTGATCATAGCTCACTGTAACCTCGAACTCCTGGGCTCAAGTGATCCTCCCACCTCAGCCTCCCTAAGTGTTGGGACTATAGGCATCAGCCATAGTGCCTGGTGGTGAGTTTTCCAAATAGAGATTTACTAAAAGGCTTGTGTAGTGACTTGGCAGCACTGTAAGTATTTTATTTCTAAACTTTGAATGCCTTTCTAAAGGTCACAGGCTAGGTCTATGTAATTGCCTTTACAGCACCACATGCAATTGGCTGTTGAGAAAATGCTTTTTGAGGATGGTGAAGAGCTCTGTTTTTCATTAAGTGGCTTTGAACTTCGAGACTGCAAGTCCTGACTCTGGATTTACCCTTTACTTCGCTACATAATTCAATTCAAACAGCCAAATGATATCCTCTTTCTGCAACATGTGTGGGGGCCGGGGTGGGGGCGGAGAGTGGTGTTTCCCCTTTCTTATGTATCTTTATCCTGTGAGTTCATTTTAATGAAAGAACTCCAGTCTTCCCTCAACTTCCTTATTCTGACCTTGTGCTCTAGTACTAAGTAGTGACTCTAGGGAGAAAAAAGGCTGGTGAGCCAAAAATGGCTTAGGAACATAATTCTCTACCAAGCTGCAGAAAATAAATGACAGGGTTGGCTGAAATCCAAAGGTCAAATATATACAGGCTTTCTTATGGGAAAGGAATGTCAAACCTGTTTAAAAATCCTATGAAGTGAGTTTATAATCCCCGACTACCAAAATTAACCATCCAGCTGAATCATTTTAATATTTCCATGAATAAAGTAGATTGATTAGCTTTTCCAGAGTTATCTGTTATCAGATAAACAAACCAATATATTTTAAATAAATACTTTTGACCCAAATGGCATGGTGGAGCACAAAATGCTTAAAAGATGCCCTCTGGACCTCCTAAGGTTTTTCATAGACTGAAAAAGTAAATTGGCTCGACTATTTGCCTTTCTGCACAATACAATACAAGCTGAAAGAAATATGTAGCCTTTTCTTCCTTGGTCTTCTTTTTGAATGCTTCTGAATTATGTTAGAATTTTAGAGCTTCCAACTGGATTAAAAATTGGTTCAGAAGAATGGTAAATTATGAAAAAAAAATCTCTTATAGAAAATACTTGCTGCAGTGAGTTAAAAGTGTCTTTTAGGCTGGGTGTGGCGGCTCACGCCTGTAATCCCAGCACTTTGGGAGTCCAAGGCAAGCGGATCACGAGGTCAGGAGACCGAGACCATCCTGGCTAACACGGTGAAACTTCGTCTCTACTAAAAGTACGAAAAATTTGCTGGGTGTGATGGCACGTGCCTGTAGTCCCAGTTACTCGGGAGGTTGAGGCAGGAGAATCGCTTGAACCCGGGAGGCAGAGGTTGCAGTGGGCCGAGATCGCACCACTGCACTCCAGCATGGGCAACAGAGTGAGACTCCGTCTCAGAAAAAAAAAAAAAAGAAAGAAGTGTCTTTTATTCCCAAGGCAGCATAAGAATGTTGAGGTAACCAATGTTATTGGGGAAAAATCTGAAGTCTATTCATTTTATTCAAGACCTAGGTATCCCATTGAGCTTATTCTACTTTGTGGTGGAAAATATATACATTTTTCTGTCTCTCATATCTTCTTAATAGTATAAACAAGAATAAGTAAAACAATTCCAATTTTAAGAGTCTCCTTATCATTATTGTAGCATACCATCCCTTGTCCCCTATTAGTTTGGAGTCAATAACCATCACACAAAAAGTATCAATATGGGCTTGGCGCAGTAGCTCACACCTGTAATCCCAGCACTTTGGGAGCTAAGGCAGATGGATCACTTGAGGTCAGGAGTTTGAGACCAGCCGGACCAACATGGTGAAACCCTGTCTGTAGTAAAAATACAAAATTAGCCGGACATGGTGGTGCACACCTGTAATCTCAGCTACTTGGGAGGCTGAAGCAGGAGAATCACTTGAACCTGGGAGGCAGAGGTTGCAGTGAGCCGAGATGGCACCATTGCACTTCAGCCCGTGCAATAAGAGAGAAACTCCATCTCAAAAACAACAACACAAAACAATCAATATGTATTATCATGTATATCCATCTTGTTGCAACATCATCAACATATCTATAGAAACTTAAGTGTTAGAATTAGTTAAAAGGAGCCTTAGAGACTATCCACCTGGCTTGTTTCTGAAGTAAATAAAATGAGGTTTAGAGAAGTTAGTGATTTTCTCTGCATTCCAGTCCAATGTGATGTTATCGATGGAGGAAAGAAAAAGTACCATGTACTGAATATTGTATTAGGCTTTTGATGACTTTTAGCCCAGTCAAATACTCAATGATTTAATATCAAAGGCATAACCATTTCAGTTTTATATAGACATGACTTAAGCGTAGTTTAAGGCCATGTATCTGGACAATGACAATATTTTTTATAGCCAATGTTTATTTTTGAAATCATACTAGAAAATGAAATGTATTAATACAATTTAGATAATATATATGTACATTAAAATTCTTAAAAGCTTATTTTATTGGTACCAGTAATAAAACAATTATCTGTGATTCTACCGTGGAGAAGGAAGAAGGGTATGTCCTGCAATGCACTAAAAGGGCAGGAATCATGCCCTTAAAATGTCCTGAAAACATTTTTTTCAGCCATAAATATGAATAACCAAAGTTGAGGGTTACGTACTAATGGCAAAATTATCAGATCGTTGATCAAAAGACGTCCTATTTTCAGGCAGGCAATACCATAATAGCAAAGCAAACAGAAATCTAATTTGCATCTGGGACATTTAAAATAAATATATTAAAGAAGAACTGTTGAGCCAGTCCCTCGGCCATACTGCCCTCTCATTCTCAGCCTAAAACCAGTTCCTCAGCCTTTAGGGGGTGAGGGGAGCAGTAGGCTTCATGTCACCGACCACTGTCCTTGTCTTCCCCCTAACCTGTACCAAGGCCTTCAGTAAATTTGCTCATCCCTCCTTTAGCCAAAAAGCCAAAAACTCTTCATGGATCTCATTCTCCAAAGAGGTCATTAGTGCTCCCATTTTGTAAACAGCCATATTCTGAATCCCAAATGAATTTCCTTTTAAGATAAATAGATACAGAGCAATAGTTTTGGATGTGGATATAGTATAGATATATAATATCTGTATAATTATCATCCTACAACTGGCTTTCTTATTATTTTAGAAATTTAAATATTGTAAAGACAAAGCAAATAGACATATGCCCATAAAGTTTAGCAATGTGCTCATATATTTTTCTAATTTCCTAGAATACCAAAATATAAAGAAGCACTGAAAGAAGTAACATCTACTATATATTGATGTATTTCAAATTCAGATATGGCTTCATCTGGAAAGCACACTCCCTGTAATTAAGCAAAAGTGGTTAGTCTATAACCATAATTAAATTTATATTGTGTTGTTAGGTTAAAACTGTGAATACTGTGTATAAACAGGAAAATTGGATGGGAATGACTGACTTAATAAACTAACTTCTTTTAAGAAATACAATGAACATAGCTTCCTTTCCCTTACTTGTATTTTTAAAAATCATGTGAATAATACACAAATATCTATGCTGTAATATGACAGCCCTAAAAGAAGAGAAATGGGTGTTTTCCATGGCCCACAGGGACAGTCTAGGAACAGCCCTTTGCTACAAACTACATAGATCATGAAACTGACAAGTGATTGAAATAAGGTAATCCTTATATTAACAGGAAATGAATGTGTTTTGAGGCTCTGTCTTTGTCAGGATTACCTGGCTCTATGTGAATACAGGCTCTTTGGGAGCCTGATCCAATTTATATCAGTGGAATGAGCCTATCGGAGAAATTCAAGAAAGAGATAAGTGAATTAAGTTTAGAAAACACTACACTACTAATTGGTATATGAACCAAGTACTAGAAGGTGAGTGGGGAGAAAGGAAAAGTCCATGAAGTGGGTAATACTAGAGCTACACCTCAAACAAATTGGGATTTACAAGGCAGACAAGATAGGGTGGCATAGTTCCTTATGATGTCATGCCATGACTTAAAAACAAAATCCTTGCCAGTGGTGAAGAGCAAATGGCTGTTCTCTACAATGCTTCACTCCCTTCCAATCTCAAGGATGACTTTGGCCATCCTAATTCCACTTCATGTGGAACCTTAAAGACATCTGAGCATCACTGGTACAGCAACTATCATACTGCATTGCAATTTTCCATCCTTCACTTGAAGGTGGGAAACATATTTATATCACACTGTACCGATGTCCAGTATATCTTATACACTCAAATGAGTAAACAAATCAATGAATGAATAAGGATTTAACCAAGACAACAAAGGCCTTGCAGGGGCCTCTCTTGTCTGCAATTCATCATAATGTTCACTAAAAATCTCAGAATATCCATTTTATACATGGTCAGGCCTGGGTACTCCTGAGAGGCCTAAACTAGTACAGAGGGCTACTCAAGAGTTCCAGATAAATCTCATTTAAACATACTGCTCTTTTCTGAAAAAAATAGCGTCACATCCCTTAGGGAGGTTATCTAAACTGACCCTTTCCCCTGGGAATCCTCCAGTCATTGGTCTAGGCTTCATCTCTGAAGATGCCATGATAGGCTATCATAGATATAGACTGTTAAGTTCACTTTCGTTCACAAAAATACAGGCATGAACCTCTGTGTACTGCCAGCATGTTCCGTTTTAGGATACCTTAATATTTTTATTCATGTTTTCTTTTTTCATGAAAAAAATAATAAAGTCCATGGTAATATTACAGATTGTAGTGTCAAAGATGTCAGATGGAATCTTGACTCTGCCACTTTCTGTTTAACTCTGGGTGAATTAACTCCCTGAGCCACAGTTTCCTAACCTGGAAAATGGGGATAATAATGCTTACTTTATAGGGGTGGTGAATATAAAATAAGATGCACCTGGCATAATGCACCAAATTGATATTCAATAACTAGCATCCTTAAAGATGCCTAAGAAAATATGAACCTTTTTGTAATGCACTTCTAGAAGCCAACCAATTTTTCTCAACATGGTTGGAAACAAGGCAAATGTTGCTTCTTTTTACATATAAGCATGATAATTGTATAAGCGTTTTAACTAATGTGCTGACCACAGTTTACAGCTGCTGTGTAAGTTCAAAAATGTCAAACACATTTTTTAAGAATGGGGGAAGTAAATAAATTCACTGTTTTGAAATGGTATTTTGATATTTGTACACTAATTGTAGTATTTTCTTAGCTATAAAATTTTAGGTATGTTTATGCATCATCATAAACAGTGATATTGTTTTGTAAATATCATACTACAACTCAAGACAGCTCAATCATACAGAATAGTTTTATTTTCTCACCCAATGACCCTAAATTCTATAAACTTTAAGAAAGTACCTGATTCTACAGGGAACCCATGAAGGAAGTCAGGTAAAAAAGCAAGAAAAACAACAAACTACTCACCTCCACAGTGCACTCAGCAATGCAATGGTAGTTAGCAGATCCAACTACCAGCTACTCAGTGGCACGCAATGGTATTACTTGGTATGGATTAATCTCTTTATTTTCTGTTTTGGTTTTCTCTGTATACTTTAACCACAATCTCCTAAACATTTCCCCCTATGTTTCCATTCCATTTATTTTTCTTGTGAGTTATACTCCTGTATTCCTACTTATGTCCCTAGGAAAACGCAAAATAATTCCTTCTATTCATGGAGAAATATACTATCCTGATGATTCTAGGAAGTTTTCTTATTTCAGTTATTGTACATCTTCCAAAGTACAGGATAAACATTACATTCCTTGGTTCTTCTTTTTCACTGTCAGTTCTACCTACTATTTAATAATACTAAATCATGTAAGTTAGATGTCTTACTAGTATTTAGTTCAAAAAGTCATTTTGAGGTGTGAATGTAGAGGAAAGGGTGTTGAGGCAGAGAGAGAGACAGCAATATGGACGACGTCACCCAGCTCAGGAAGCAAAGCCAGCATCTGAACTTAGGAAGTAATGAGGGTCTGAAAGTGCTCTGTCTTAAGTTTCTCTCTATCTCTCTCTCTCTCTCCCCCTCCCTCTATCCAATAAGGCTGCAATTCAGCCAGTAGACAATCTTAGTGGGGTAGCATCATGCATCTTTTTAGGAAGACAGAGATCTTCAAGGATTCATAGCAACAGAAGCCTGGGCATCCTGCCTGTAAGACAAGTCTTGACATACATCAAAATAAATTTGGCACCTGGTTTTACTAATCTGTAAACAAAAACAAACAACAGTGTGTGTATATATGTGTGCATGTATACATACATGTGTGTGACTGTGTGTGTATGCATTAAAGCTTCTTTTCTATAACTGGTTAATAGGGAATTAATACCAGCTATTCTGAGAACTCTGAGCCTGCTGATTGAAGATTACTCTGAGATAAAATGCAGCACAAGTCAACCCTCCTGGCCCACAAACCATAGTCTTTGATTTTATTTCTGCTCTGTAAACATCCTCATATGGCATCAGACCCTACTGAAATCATTCAACAAATATAAGTCAATGATTACTGAGACTAAGCAAAATTAACAAGACTATGTTTTTCATCCATAAGTGACAACAAAAAAAGTTGCATCATAAAGAAGTCACTAGGGATGATTCTTCCTTTGAAATTAGATGGCAATTATCTTCCATAATTGGATTTTCTTCTTTTAGAAATTTCCTAATAGATCCTGAAAGGTATCACATGTATTACAGGAATTCAGTAAAATGCTGCGTTAATTACACATAGCTGTGACATGAAATATTTGAAAACAGTATGCTATATCTTATATGTATCAGAATAACTAAACTAAAAATCAGAAATTAAAATTTAAGTTACAAATTAGCATATGATCTACTAGAGTCTCTCCAAGCCAGAGACAGTGAACTTCCCTGGAAAGCAAAGTGTTGGCGTCAGATGATGGGCTGCTCTGTGCTATTGTGTCAATAAAAAGACAACCCACAACTCAGATCACATAAACCTAGGATCTGTCTGATTTTCAAGAATGAAGATGATTGATACTACTAAACAAATACCCACTATGTGCCTCTGGCTTCTTCTCTCATGTTTCTTTTAGTTCTTAGTGAGCACTGAAATGATGGGTTATTCATTCCTAAGATGTCATTATCTGTAGCAACCACTGTCTTGCAGCCTGCACATGCTTCATGTCAGATCAGAGTATTCTGTTTAAAGATGACCAGTGATTAGATAAAGGTAATGTGCCTTCTCTCATTGCATCTCATCTAGATAGCAGCAGGAGGAAAGGATATCAGAAGGCAGCAGCACTGTGAGCCTCTCTCACGAGCTGTGGCAATCCAGTTACAGAGAAGTTGAGGGCTCTCTAAAGTGAGGCAGTGCCAGGAATCACTTTACCATTTTTATGAACACTTGGTTTTAGAACTTGTTCTAGAAACATATATTTTACCATTTTCACTGTACCAGATTGTAAAAAGATATTAACTGAAGTACAAAGTAAATAAGTATATACATGTATGAAAAACTGCTCAGTAAATATCAACTGAATAATATAGGTTATGAAATAGAATGCAATTTATGATTCCATTGTGAATATCACCAATGAATGTCTGACACATGCATAGGAAAATGTGATTAAGTTCCCAGTTCTTAGTGATGAATTGAGGTAAGGGAGTATGAGTTGGGCATTGTGAAATACTTTCAATTTCTAAGATGTATCTAAATAGATGGATGGATAGAAAGACAGACAGATGTTACTTTGTAACTATAAAAATCATGAACATACATCATTATGCAGAAAACAAATATTCAAAATACAGTGTATCCTACTGCATACTTATTGTGTATACTTTCACAAATTCAGGTGACAAAGCTAGGTCAATCAAGCACAGTGTATTTCATCACTGCATGACTTTTCAGAGCTCTTAATGTGTACTGTGGATGTCCACTGACTATAAGTAGTCATATGAGGCAGAATACAAATGTTCATATGCAAAAAAAACCAAAAACTCCCAATGGTCACTGTAGCTCATATCCTCATTAACAGTTGACCATTTTTCTTTTAAGTCAAGATATATTGCATGCTCTTTGGAGATTAAAAATGGTGGTTTGTGATTTTGATCACCATGGAACCTCTGAAAACCATAAGAAACATGTCTATTTCAAACTTCTGATCCTATTTCTGTGAGTTGATTTGGCAAGCTGGTCAAGAAGGGAGTCAAGGCCGGGTACGGTGGCTCATGCCTGTAATTCCAGCACTTAGGGAGGCCGAGGCAGGTGGATCACTTGAGGTCAGGAGTTTGAGACCAGCCTGGCCAACATGGTGAACTCTCATCTCTATTAAAAATACAAAAATTAGCTGGGCATGGTGGCTGGCACCTGTAATCCCAGCTACTCAGGAGGCTGAGGCAGAAGAATTGCTTGCACCTGGGAGGTGGAGGCTGAAGTGAGCTGAGATCGTGCCACTGCACTCCAGCCTGGGCAACAGAGCGAGACTCCTTCTTAAAAAGAAGAAGAAGAAGGGAGAAAGGGAGTTGGGGGACTAGGCATATCAAACACAGTTACCCATGCCCTTTCCAGGTTTAGGGTTAGGATTTTTGCTACAGAACTCTCTTATCAGAAGGAGAGCCCCACAAGGCTCAGGATTTTCAGAGTTTAATTCTTAAGTCTGGCCTGGGCGAATCCATTTCTTGCTAAATCGAAAGCTTGGTGTGTGAGTAAGGAAAGTGGAAATTCATCATGCAGGTAAGCCTTAGAGGCCTGAGGGTAAGAAAAAGTTTGAAGGAGTTATTTCAGAGACAATGAGAGAGCACGCACCCCTCTCTCTACCCAAATACACTGGAGAATTGTTCTAAAGGCTTTGATTCCTACACAAATATATATTCCCATGAGAGAGTTAACCTTTTGAGCTGTTATCGGTCATTTCATAACCTACTATGAATTGATTTATGAGATCCATAGTGGAGAAAGCATTTGAAGGAATGGATGCTTAAGAGTAGAAAGGAATGGAGTAGTAGAGAGAAGAGGGGTTTTGTTTCCCAACCAGAAAGTGACTCACCCTATTGCCTTGTTTGGTGCGTACTAGCTTTGCTTTGTGTACTCCCTGGCTCTCTGTGCCTTATTTTTTTACATACAGGAGTGTGAGACTGAAAATTAGCTGCCTTCGTGAAACAAGTCAATTCATATTCAGAAAAACATCTCAAAGAGCACTAATGAGCATTTTCAAATATATGTCTCAAATTCGGGTAAGTAAGTAAATAAGTAAATAAATAAAGCAAATGGTAGTGGCTAAAAACAGCTGTCTTCTTACTTGGCCCCGACTAACTTCTAGTTAGAACCATAACACCATGACTCATTGAAACTATTACGGAGTCTAAATCAAGTAAATGAGATAGTAGTTCTGGGCATCTTTGCAGGTTACTCTATAAAATGAAAGAGTTCCTTCTGTGGCTTTGTTGATATTGCAAGGTCTTTCCTTGGCCTGCCTTCTATGCATTAAGGATCTTTTTGCTAGCAAAAATGTTTTATTGTTTTCAAAATATGAAACAAATCATGCTTTTTGGAAAGTTTCTTAATTACCCTAAGCCTCACTTCTTTCAATGTAAAAATTGCGGTTAATGTACCTGCTTCTCAAGGTTGTTTTCAAGATTATATAAACGTGTATGAATGCATGCTTTTAAACTCTGGGTTCTACAAAAACTATTATTAGTTATATTGGTTTTTTGCGTACTTCTAACATTCACAAGACGATAGTGATAATGGGTCAAATTCCATTGCATGGACCATCAAGGAAGGACATTAATTCTTGTACTTGAAGTAGATTTACCTTTAAGCAAATCCTTCCAAAATTATGTATTCTATCTGCCTGGAGTATGGATACTGCTTAGGAAATTAAGAGAAAGTATTTAAAATCTTATTAAAAAGTAGGTAGCATGTCCTTTCAGCATCATATGGGAGCTATAGACCTAATCAAAGGTTATTTAGTTACTTAGAGACGGTGTATTTTGTTTGATTCACTTTATTATTGATAAAGGTCCAAGAGTTAGTAAAGTTTCTTGTTAACCTAGTGAAATTTGCCTGGTAGAGATACAAATAATTTTTGTCCAGTTGAAAAGATAACCCCAAGGGTTTCAGTTTATGGCCCTGTAGATATTAACTACTCATATCTGACACTGTAATCTTATTATAAGATTTATTAAATGGCCTATATATACTTAGCTCTGCAAATGCTCTTTAAACTGTCCTTACCGTCTTACTGGAGCTCTAACTAATAAATGAATAAACTATTTGACATTTGTTCATTTGATGTAGGCAAATCATATTTTTAATGTTTTAAAAACTATATTAACAGTGATACAGAAATTTTGTTGTTGTAGAGATAATTATAGTGGGATTTGTTAGATGGTAGAATATATTCTGATATTGAAAAGAATAGTAGTAAAAGGTAAATGGGAAGAAAGATGGACAAGTAAGTAGTTAGAAACAAAGAGTTTCTGGAAATTTTAAATTAACAATGTTAAAATTTGCTTTCTTTCTATTTCCCCCAGGGGTCAACATACTGTTAGATAGTTTATGGTGACAAGGAAGTTAGGGAACTTATTTAAAAAGTGGATCCTTCTAATAACTGGAATATACACTATTGCCGTTGTATTCAACGATACTAAGGTCTCACAGAATAAACTTCAAGGTGCATTGCCATTTACTTGCACTTTATATCTCAGATGATGGAGACCCAGGGAATCTTGGTTGTTACTAAAGAGATCACTCACTGCAAATATGAATAAACATGAACTAAAATAGACTATTCGGGGTTCTTGATACTGTGTTAAATGTACTGATCACTTTAAGATTTATAACTGGGTAAAATGTGTCTGCACAGAGGTCCCTCACGGTGTGCAATAAGAGATGGTAACCACGATTCCAGTCATAATCTGAAATTGTTGCATAAGCTTAAAGTTAAACTTTCAGAATCTCATTTTAATTATGAGTAAAATGAGGATATTGGAATAAATTATTTTCTTTCTTTTTCGGGTGATATTCTATACAAAAAAAGGAAGACAAAAGATATATGATTCAATGTAAAACTTGGGCAACAATTACTTAAAAAGGGAAGCAGAGTAACATATAGTACAGCCTCTAAGAGTTTTTGCTGTGAATACATCTTTTAAACTCTGTTTAATTATGCATTTTCTCAATCTTATTTGGCCCATAGGATAACTCACTTCCGCCCTGTCTTTTCTTGCCCATCACCTATAAACATATCTATGAACATCACCATGAACTTAAAACTCAAGTTGTCAGTAACTCTTTGGGAACTTCTGGATTAATCATCTCTGAGGTCATTTGGAATTCTAACATCCTATTATCACTTGGCTAACATCACAAATTACCCTGAATTTACTTAGCACTTACTATTTGTAAGGCACTGTTCTATTCACTTAAAAGTGTCAACCTATTGAGATCAGGTGACAGTGCTGGAGCTCATGAATGTCAGCCTTGTATGTATTAGGGTCCATAAGATTAAATATCTGTGCCATACAAAATTGTTCCTGGTAATTATGCAAATGTGGCTACATTTTTTTTAAAGCACAGATTATTGTAAATTAAATACAGACATATCATAAGTTCTGTAGTGTAGAGGATAAAGATGTTCATGACAGATTGAGAAAAATAGGAATGGGAAATATAGTTTGAAAATTACATTGGGAAATGTATTTATTTTCAAACTACTGTACTTGTAATTTGGAATCAAAGGCTAGCTCTAAACTTCTGCTAATGATTGGATAAGTCTCACAAATATCCTTTTCCATTTTTTATAATAAAATTTTTAAGTGACTATAATGTACAAATCCATTCAATAATCAATTAAAGGTCAAACTACGTGCCAGTACCCGTGTCAGGAACAGGGATCGAGATCTCAGAAAGTTCACAGCTTTACGAGAAAGAGTGTGTGTACAATGGCAATATAATGAATCAGCAGTATGGCAGCCAGACGATGGGAAAGATGGTCAAGGAAAGCTTCCAGGGAAAATAAGTGAGGCCATAGAGAAGTCATTTTCTGAGTAAGAAGGAGGTCAGCTGAGGGCATGGCATGAAAAACATATTCCACTAGAACTATTTAAAATATCAAGATGTCAACAGCAAAGAATCTAAGTTAACTCCTTTTTCCTGAGACAATGCAAAGAAAGAGGCTCTGCCGATTTCATGCACTATTTGTCTGGGATTTTTTTGCATTATTCTTTTAAGGTGTCAAGCACTGGGTCTTTGACAATGTAGATGAAGGAACATGCTTTGAAGGGAGAGATTCAGCCTAAACTTGTAAAGGACTTCTATCCAACCCACCCACTGTCCCTACAGACACAAAAAGAAAGGGACAAGAAACCAGATTACCCCAGGTGTGTACTACAAACATACAATAGTGGCTTTGGTTCTGGGAAAGTTCATCTTTGAGTAAGACACCCAGACTCACTGTTTATTTTAATGTAAACTATTAGAGAGAAAAATGTGTGGGAGGAATGTACTCACAAAGCATCTGTTGAGAATAACCAGTCCTATGAAGTAATATTTAAATGCTGTGAAAAAAAATTCACAGAGCTTCAGGTCTCCCATTGCTCTTAGTCTTCATCAATCTATACCTATGTACACAAGTTTAAAATGCTGAGGACAGCCCTCCTAGGAAGCTCTCACTCAGAATTGGCATTAGGTCCTGTACCTAGCAGCATCTGAATTCCCAGACTAATCTTAAGAATTCATGGACCTGATACTCAAAATTGAACATTCAGCATGGTAATCACATGAGATCACAGGGTACATATACTTCCCCACCCAATCTCTCTTCCTCTCACACCCACATTAGGAACATATTGCACAGGTCAGGATGGACAAATTCTAGAGGACTCTGGGAATCATCTTCCATATTTTGTTTGTCTCTTTGTTTTCAAAAAGTGACAAGAGGTTATAAGCCATGGATTTTCTAATTTTATAACTGGTTAAGTCCAAGCTTGGAATGCCAAGAGTCTTCATTCTCATTTTTCCAGTCCTGTTTGCTACTCCAGAGTCAAGAAACTCTGTACGTGGTGGTTGCTTACGATAGGAGTGAAGGGTAGATGTTTTGACACTCCATCTCCTGTGGCCACAATCAAAGCATAGCAAGAAATTCCACTAGGGCCCCTGCTGCTCCTCTCACTATACTCCTACCTCATCAATAACAACATCTGTATTTAGTAATAAACATGCTAGGAAAATGTTAAAGTGCTTCATAAATTATATTTCCATTTATTTGCAAAGAAAATTGAAGTGTGATAGGGTAGAAAACATGTTTTATACCACATGTAGGGAAGCAGTCAGAAGATTCATGTGAGCAACATGGCCCAAGGAGATTGTCAGAACAAAAAAAACATACCATTAAGAACATGAAAGATTCTACCTTTCAACTCTGGAATGGACAGGGCCACTGATTTATTCCCAGAGCTGTTAATAAATGAATAAAAAAAAGAAACAGCAAATTTGTGGTAAAGTATCCCTGACTCTGAGCCAATATGCTTTATAATGACCAGAAAATCTGCATTTTGAAAACCCTCTATGCAGCCATAGAAAAGAATAAGTTCATGTCATTTGCAGGGACACTGATGAAGCTGGAAACCATCATTCTCAGCCAACTAACACAGGAACAGAAAACCAAACGCTGCATGTTCTCAGTCATAAGTGGGAGTTGAAGAATGAGAACACATGGACACAGGGAGGGGAACATCACACACTGGGCCCTGTCAGGCGGTGGAGGGCAAGGGGAGGGAGAGCATTAGGACAAATAACTAATGCACGCGGAGCTTAAAACCTAGATTACAGGTTCATAGGTACAGCAAACCACCATGGGACAGGTATACCTATGAAACAAACCTGCACATTCTGCACATGTATTCCCAGAACTTAAAGTAAAATTAAAAGAAATAAACACACTCATCAACATTTAACAGTAAAAAAAAAAAAAAAAAAAAAAAAAAGAAAGAGAAAGAAAACCCTCAAGTTTCCTGTGGTCCTCTTACCACACTGCTCAGAACCAGAAAGAGTTTAAGACTCTGAATGGATTCATTTCTTAGAAAGCCTGGCTGTACATCTCTATATTTAGGGTTGATTTCTTTTATTGCACACAGTAAGAAGTTGATGGGAGGAGTGACGAGATGACTGAGACTCCCCTTTCCTAACCTTTCTTGCCTTTGTAGAGTTGTAATGGGCAATTTCTTACCATATAATGAGAAAACGGACTCGAATCCATTCTACTCAAAGTGGACTGGCATCCCTGGGACTTTTTAGAAATATATACGCTAGGGCTCTACCTCATACGTAGTGAATTAGCATCTCTGGGCACAGGACTCAACATTAAGTGTTGTGATCAGCAGTGCTTTATGGCTATAGCACCATTCCTCCTAGGACCGTGCTGCCGTCAGAGTTATTTTGACCCTCTCTGGGAAGACAGCAAGCCTAAGTCAAGGTTTTACTCTATTCCACAAGAGCTTGTTCTCTAATGGAATTTACAAGTCTGGCCTTTCAAGTACAGTCCCAAAAATGGAATGCAAGACACAGGAAGGCAGAGACGGGAAAAAGTCTGAGTGCCAAACACAGAAGAATGACCTCTATGGCTAAATTGTTTTGTCTGCATCCTGTCTAAAGGCACCAAAATTTACAGAGAATAAACTAAGGGAAAGGGAAAAAAAAGTCTTGTAGCTCAATGATCTTTCTAGTTTGGAATAATTTTAAATTGAGCAATAATCTGAGCATATTTTCAGCCAGCATCTGTCTGTGTTCCACTTAGTTTCAGTCTGACTTTTACTCCCCTGGGTAATCAGCCCACACACAAGCAGGTTAGGAATGAAAAAAATAAAATAAAATAAACCTCGCTTATTTCATTTTCTGTTTCCCACATCTCCTTTTGCATATACATCAAAGTACAGCATGTGACAGGAATGCTTCCATAGCACCAAGGCAATAGATGGCACTTTGTGTAGAAGGTTGGTGTGTCTTCTGTGCCTAGGTTCAAATTTTGGCTTTGCTATTTACTGGCTATTTGAAATGTGGTGACTTACTCTCTGTAGCCTGTTGCCCAGGCTAGAGTGCAGTGGTGCGATCGTAGCTCACTGCAACCTCAAACTACTGGCCTCAAACGATCATTCCCACGTTGGCCTCCCAAAGTGCTAGGATTACAAGGGTGAAGCACCATCCTGGGCCCCTTGCTTCTTCTAAACTATCAACCTAACCACGTAAAAGGCAGAATCCCTTTGAGAACCTCATATGCCATGCTCCTTCCCATCACAGGGCCTTTGCATGTACTATCATAGAAGTCAGCATAGAAAGAAGAGAATCCAGGCTTCAGAACCAGACAGCTTGGGCTCAATGCCTGGCTTCAGCCTTGCTGTGTATATGACATACAAGTTACTTAGTTATCCTCTCTGACCCTCAGTTCCCATATCTGCAAAATAAGCATAATACCCATTTCACAGAGGTGTTGGGAATCTTCCATGAGAAAATCCATAATTTACCTTTAGTGATACTAAGACTCCTAATTGTCTATAACATCTATTGGCTTTAATCGAATGTTGTACTAACAATTTTAAAATACAAGTAATGAAATACTTTTGAAGTATTGTGTATTTATGACTTGAAACAAAGTCCAAGTTTTGCTGGCCAAAAAAAGAGATCTTTAGTGATTAATCCTGAATTTAAAGCAAGATTTCTCTAATTTCAAAGTCCATATATTTTCACCTTGAAATCAACCATATCATTAATAACAAAGAAGATAAAACAAAACAATGGCTTACGGTCCACACATTCTTTTCTGTCTAAGATGGCCCACTTGAAATTATAAGCAATTTAAATTAGAATTTTAAAAACATATTCTCAGGTTTTAAAAAATCAGCTGTATTTGCTCCAGTGCTTCTGTATTTACTGAAGGAAAGAGGTCAGTAATTTGGGAGCCACAGAGAAGCTGAAGTGTGTTTCCTTCTTAATTTTTACATGGGCAAGCTGAAGTGTGTTTCCTTCTTAATTTTTACATGGGCTGAAATGTTTTCAAGGACTGGAAGACGGCGTGGTGACAGGAAGACAATGTGGTGTGCAGGGAGAAGTTTGAACTGCACATGAAGAAATCTGAGTTCAAACTGCAGTTCCCACCAGCTGGAATCCACCGGGCAAGTCATTTAATTGCTCTGAAGATACAACCACCTCCTCTCAAAATGAGGGGTTGGCTTAGCTGACTGCACAGGCTCCTTCCAGCTTTATATTTTGCTGGTCTTGAGAATTGTTAGGGAGGATCAAAGTGACTCTAAAAAGAGAAGATCAGATCTCCTATCCCATCAAAGAACCTATCTATCGTTTCAGACATTTTAAATGCCAAACCCATACATCTAATAAAAAGGCTTTTTTTCTGAACTCTGGTATTTAAAATGTATAACTTCAAGAAAAAGATAAATCTTCCCAAGAAACATATGACACAAATATAATGCATTTTATCAGCATATGTTCCATCCTTAGTGGTCACTTTTATTAGAGATTTAGGCTGAGCCAGGGTTGGCTGCGTTCTCAGAAGTATGGGGATGGCTCTTGCAGAACCTCTGCACTCTGGGGTCTCAGGGCAGCTAGTGCTAAAATGTGACCAGAAAGAGTGAGGACATGAAGAGTGCCATGTCTTGCCCTTAATGACTCTTGGTGGTTTCACCAGAAAGACAGAGGGAAGCGGTATTCAGTCTGCAGGAAAGAAGTGGGTCAGTCTCCCCACAGTCATAACACATGCATCACAGTCCTCTTATGCTTTCATCTGTCAGGAACAGGACTTCATGTTGTTGTTATACTTTGACCTAATGAAGAGAAAAATGGCTCAGAATAAATGAATCTTCCCACTAATAAAGGATTTCTTAATTTCGTGGTGCCGTGGGCTTTTCTGAGAATCTGAGGAATGTGGCTCTTCTTCTCCCACAAAATACACATAAGCACAAAATTGTGCACAGAGCTTCAAGGGCTTCCTAGACTCCTTCATGCCCATTCTCATTCTTCAGGGGCTAACAAGGTAAGAATCCTTCATCTAAATGAAGGAAAATTAAGTGTTTATGAAAATAGACACAATTTGAGCACATCACACACGTGGTATAAGCCTGTTTTTCTATCAAATATGTCAAGTCTGAAAAAAACCGAAGCCACGTCTTAATCAAATTTGTAGTCTCAGCAGCATGGTGCCCTGCTCATTGATTACAGTCAACACTTTGAATCATGGTCGTTGAGGAAAGACAGAGTGGGCAGGAAGAGAAAGAGGCAAGGAAAAGCAATGATTTAAGGATTTCTGTGGAAAATGTTATTTCAAAAAAATACTTCTGAGGTTAAAGGGAAGCAAAATAAAAGACTTTATACTCACCAGTGAAGTCAGAGAGACACAAATATGAATACTGCTACTTCCTCACAGCAGCTAATTGACCTTGGGTAAGTTCCTCTCTGCACCTCAGCTGTTTTCTCTGTGAAATGGGGTTAATAAGAGTATATACCTCACAGGGTTATTGTGAGGCTTGAAGGAGCTAATAGCTGAAAAGCATTTAGCACAGTGCCTGGCATGTAAGAAGTGTTCAGTAAGTGAGGTATTTATCAAGAATCAAAAGCTGTGGCTTACTTCCCAAGACTAAACCAGGAAGAAGTTGAATCTCTGAATAGACCAATAACAGGTTATGAAATTGTGGCAATAATCAATATCTTACCAACCAAAAAGAGTCTAGGACCAGATGGATTCACAGCCGAATTCTACCAGAGGTACAAGGAGGAACTGGTACCATTCCTTCTGAAACTATTCCAATCAATAGAAAAAGAGGGAATCCTCCTTAACTCATTTTATGAAGCCAGCATCATCCTGATACCAAAACCTGGCAGAGACACAACCAAAAAAGAGAATTTTAGACCAATATCCTTGATGAACATTGATGCAAAAATTCTCAATAAAATACTGGCAAACCGAATCCAGAAGCACATCAAAAAGCTTATCCACCATGATCAAGTGGGCTTCATCCCTGGGATGCAAGGCTGGTTCAACATATGCAAATCAATAAATGTAATCCAGCATATAAACAGAACCAAAGACAAAAACCACATGATTATCTCAATGGATGCAGAAAAGGCCTTTGACAAAATTCAACAACCCTTCATGCTAAAAACTCTTAATAAATTAGATATTGATGGGATGTATCTCAAAATAATAAGAGCTATCTATGACAAACCCACAGCCAATATCATACTGAATGGGCAAAAACTGGAAGCATTCCCTTTGAAAACTGGCACAAGACAGGGATGCCCTCTCTCACCACTCCTATTCAACATAGTGTTGGAAGTTCTGGCCAGGGCAATGAGGCAGGAGAAGGAAATAAAGGGTATTCAATTAGGAAAACAGGAAGTCAAATTGTCCCTGTTTGCAGATGACATGATTGTATATCTAGAAAACCCCATTGTCTCAGCCCAAAATCTCCTTAAGCTGATAAGCAACTTCAGCAAAGTCTCAGGATACAAAATCAATGTACAAAAATCACAAGCATTCTTATACACCAATAAGAGACAAACAGAGAGCCAAATCATGAGTGAACTCCCATTCACAATTGCTTCAAAGAGGATAAAATACCTAGGAATCCAACTCACAAGGGACGTGAAGGACCTCTTCAAGGAGAACTACAAACCACTGCTCAATGAAATAAAAGAGGATACAAACAAATGGAAGAACACTCCATGCTCATGGGTTGGAAGAATCAATATCGTGAAAATGGCCATACTGCCCAAGGTAATTTATAGATTCAATGCCATCCCCATCAAGCTACCAATGACTTTCTTCACAGAATTGGAAAAAAACTACTTTAAAGTTCATATGGAACCAAAAAGGAGCCCGCATCACCAAGTCAATCCTAAGCCAAAAGAACAAATCTGGAGGCATCATGCTACCTGACTTCAAACTATACTACAAGGCTACAGTAACCAAAACAGCATGGTACTGGTACCAAGACACAGACACAGACCAATGGAACAGAACAGAGCCCTCAGAAATAATGCTGCATATCTACAACTATCTGATCTTTGACAAACCTAACAAAAACAAGCAATGGGGAAAGGATTCCCTATTTAATAAATGGTGCTGGGAAAACTGGCTAGCCATATGTGGAAAGCTGAAACTGGATCCCTTCCTTACACCTTATACAAAAATTAATTCAAGATGGATTAAAGACTTACATGTTAGACCTAAAATCATAAAAACCCTAGAAGAAAACCTAGGCAATACCATTCAGGACATAGGCGTGGGCAAGGACTTCATGTCTAAAACATCAAAAGCAATGGCAACAAAAGTCAAAATTGACAAATGGGATCTAATTAAACTAAAGAGCTTCTGCACAGCAAAAGAAACTACCATCAGAGTGAACAGGCAACCTACACAATGGGAGAAAATTTTCACAACCTACTCATCTGACAAAGGGCTAATATCCACAATCTACAATGAACTCAAACAAATTTACAAGAAAAAAACAAACAACCCCATCAAAAAGTGGGCAAAGGATATGAACAGACACTTCTCAAAAGAAGACATTTATGCAGCCAACAGACACATGATAAAATGCTCATCATCACTGGCCATCAGAGAAATGCAAATCAAAATCACAATGACATACCATCTCACACCAGTTAGAATGGCCATCATTAAAAAGTCAGGAAACAACAGGTGCTGGAGAGGATGTGGAGAAATAGGAACACTTTTACACTGTTGGTGGGACTGTAAACTAGTTCAATCATTGTGGAAGTCAATGTGGCGATTCCTCAGGGATCTAGAACTAGAAATACCATTTGACCCAGCCATCCCATTACTGAGTATATACCCAAAGGACTATAAATCATGCTGCTATAAAGACACATGCACACGTATGTTTACTGTGGCACTATTCACAATAGCAAAGAGTTGGAACCAACCCAAATGTCCAACAACGATAGACTGGATTAAGAAAATGTGGCACCTATACACCATGGAATACTATGCAGCCATAAAATATGATGAGTTCATGTCC
>NW_026652290.1:84705399-84705825 GCF_009828535.3 Hylobates moloch | reverse complement strand
CTGTTGTGGGGTGGGGGGAGGGGGGAGGGATAGCATTAGGAGCTATACCTAATGCTAAATGACGAGTTAATGGGTGCAGCACACCAACATGGCACATGGATACATATGTAACAAACCTGCACATTGTGCACATGTACCCTAAAAGTATAATAATAATAATAGGCCGGGCGCGGTGGCTCACGCTTGTAATCCCAGCACTTTGGGAGGCCGAGGCGGGCGGATCACAAGGTCAGGAGATCGAGACCACGGTGAAACCCCGTCTCTACTAAAAATACAAAAAAATTAGCCGGGCGTGGTGGCGGGCGCCTGTAGTCCCAGCTACTCGGAGAGGCTGAGGCAGGAGAATGGCGTGAACCCGGGAGGCAGAGCTTGCAGTGAGCCGAGACTGCGCCACTGCACTCCAGCCTGGGCGACACAGCGAGACTC